>NW_010141029.1:0-1268 GCF_000699245.1 Pterocles gutturalis
AGTGCTTACAGGCTTCTTCCTGTCCAGATCATCCCATAAGAATTGTCTGAAGAAATTGTCAACAATATCCTTAGCATCTTCAAATGTCTGTGGTTTAAATTGCACAAATAAAAAATAAATTAAGATCCTGACAGCATTTCAATGCAGATATACCAGAGGCAAGATGATATCCTCCTCTCTACAATGCCACTGCGTACAATCTAGGTGCAGAAAAGAGTACAAAGGGGGTGGAGCCTTTGCTCACTCTTGTCAGGGCAAGTGAAGATTAAAGATGCACAAAAGTCCACTAGGTGGTAAGGACCAGTGACAAACCACTATCCTTCTGGAGAAACAGGCTTAAGAAAAACAGGCTGAAGCCTACACTTTCTATAAAACAAGACAGTTTCTTGGCCCATGTGAGTCTCTTCAAGGAGTGTAGACAAGTTTTTTGCTGTAGCCCACCATAATTCTCAAATTCCTGGGCTTCAAAACAGCCTGCTACTCCATAGAACAGTGGTACCACACAAACAATTTTTACATCATGTGCACAAGTATCTTCAATGCCTCTGCAAAACAGAAATTATACCTAGAGAAGGATGATTTGTATAATAGGAGAAATGGTGGCAATGAAGCTTAGGACTGCAGTACCTTTGATGTAATTTATTAATGCCCATACACCATTAGTATCACACATATGTGAACATTTACTCATAATACACCCCAGAAAGAGGTTTGCTGGCACTTGGGAGGAGTTAGTTCTTAGGCTAGGGGAAAAAAATATGCCTCCATGCTCACATATTACCAGTTCTCTAACCAGGCTTCACAAATGTCTGTAACTATATAGTAATAGACAACATTTTAGATAAGAAAAAAAACCTGCACTTCATCCTCAGATGCAGTCACACTACTAAAATCAAAAGGAAATCAGCATATTTGCAGGACTCCAAATAATACATTTGTTGTTTGGGAGGCTACTAATGCACTTTATAGTGCTCAATGTGCAATGCAGCTCTCAGCTTTTGCAACCCGTCAAGGACTTCTCTCCATGTTCCCACCTATGATTTTTCCAAGTCTGTACTTTGGTCCCACCTGTTGTCTTATCTTCAATGAATATAAATATCTATAATTGATACACACACACTTACATATATACATGTAAAAACCTTGCATATCCCAAAGAGACATGAAGAGATGAACAGAGCAATTGAAAGAGAAAATGAAGTTAAAATAAATTAGCCAATTCTAACTCGATCTTACTCCTTTCACAGAATCACAGAATCACTGAATGT
>NW_010141030.1:0-2376 GCF_000699245.1 Pterocles gutturalis
ACACTGTGTATCACTCATTTATATTATTATTACGATCATCATTATTATTTTTAAAGTGGAGTTTTAATTATTGATTTGTTCCTCTCTCAACCCACAAGTCTCTTTTCCCTCTACCCCTTTCCCCCATTCACTGGGAGGGGAGAGGGTGAGCAAGCGGCTACCTAGTGTTTGGCCAGCTAGGTTAAACCACGACAGGGGGAAGACTAGGAAGTACACTATCAGAAAAAATGCCCCTTAAAAGAGCAAAAATAAAATTAAAAAAAAAATAAGAACAGCTGTTGTGTATGTATGTTTTGTTTTTCTTGTTTTAGACAGATAGCCTGGATTTAGCTCTTCCAAAGAAAATTTGGGAGGTATATAAACATGAGTATGGGAATAGCTTGGAAATGGTCTGCCCAGTTGAAGGCCAAGCCTGTGTTGCAAAACAGGAAGATGGGAGTTGGTACAGAGCACAGATTATAGGTGAAGTATTGATTCTTTCACTCTAATGCTAGGTTGCAAAATCAGATGTGGTAATAGATGAGGGTTACACACTGGATGCGAGTAGTAACAAACAGCCATTATTAGACATTCTTATACTAACAGATACTTTCAAAAAGTCAGTAGTACAAAGTCATGTTATATTCTTTTGCTATTAATGGAGTGTTTTATTTTAATAAAGAGAAGCAGTATATTTCGTTTTCTAAATATTACTGAAATCCTATTATATCATTATTTTAATTAACGTTTCAGTTACTATTACAGTTTGAACCACAGATTTGTCTCTTATAGCCAGTCTCTGAGTGTAAGTAGTGTGGGTTGATAATTCCCCATAGTAATTCCAAAGGGGATGAAGGGTCTACTTGTGCTGAGCTCTATGTTGCCTGTATGGGCAGCCTAGCATGCCTCTATGCTGCATGTCCACTGGGCGTGTATTTCATGTGCCTGTGTCTCGTAAGTTATTAGATGGAAGGGGACTAAAATGGTAACTGTCATTTCAGGAACCTGAAAGAGCTGGCTCAATATGGGTTTTTTTAATTGGGTTATAGAACATTTGAAATTTGGGTATTTTATTATTATATGGTGTAAGTGTGGATTTTGCTCTGAAATTCTGGTGCTTTAACCTGTATCAGATACATATTTTTTGTTTTAATAACCTGGCTTATTTTTCTTGAAGGGCTGACAAGTCATCAAGAAGTTAAGGTAAAATATGTTGACTTTGGCAACATTGCTAACATAAGCCTTAAAGACATACGCAGAGTAAAAAAGGAGTTCCTGAGCTTTCCAGAAAAGGTAAATTAGTGCTTGCCTGGATTAAATACTCAAGATTAATAGAATGTCAATGGATGGAAGGGGAAGGAGAGGGTTGTTAACATTTGGAAGTAAATAAAATGTCAAGCAAGTTCCTTTTCGCATGGGTTGATGATGTGACTTACTTAATACATTTTGGGTGTACATTGAAAACTCTTAATTTTTTTTATATATAATTCAGTTTTAAATGAAATCTAAGTTACCTTGCAGTGAAGAGGTGTATGTAGATTGCATGTGTGTGTGTTTAATTCAGATAACTTCTTTTACTCCATTGCAAGCCAAATTAATTTTTACATTCCTTCATTTTCAAATGATGATCTAATAATGGTCTTTTTAAAAAATATATATTTTTGTTTGTTTTATGGCATTTGAAGTTTGGTGTTTTCCTAACTTTAGGTGTTGTAGGGGTTTCCCTGTTCTGACAAAGAGAAGAACTGAGTGAGAAAGGAAATGGCCAAGTATTTCTGTCAAATAAAAAATGCACATAAATTGAAAATAATTATTTTTCTTCAGCTGTTCGATAGTTCTGGTTACCAACCATAATTATGCTAAACTTTAAAAATTCATATATTGGTAGGGGTTTTTTAACCAGTTGTAGACACCAGAAGTAGTGATTGTTGTAACTAAGGTTGGCCAGTATAGTTTAGTGAAAATAGGATTTAATTGTTTGTATTTTGAGCAGGTGTTTCTGTGAAAGTTTCAGACAACATAACTGAGCCTTTTTTGACAGCAAGGGAGAGGAAACATTCTGAAAATGGCAAAATGTTTTTGCAGTTGCACAGTCTTCATACTTGTGGCTAAGAATAAAGGTGTTGGGATTTTTGATGTGTGTTATTCCATTGTTCCAACTGATTGCTTGTTATTGACCAAATAGAAAGCCTCAAAAAGATCTGTTAAGAGTTTGTCAGCTCTTCAGCACATACTACTGGGCCTCCTCAGTTTGAACATAAAGGCGAAGGGGCTGGGGAGTTACGGATGGGTATATGACCGCTAGAGAATGGTCTAAAAAAACCTGAACCCATCAGTTATTCTCAAATTTCAGCATTCTTAAGCCATTTATAGGTTCTGATGAAACACTCCAGCAGT
>NW_010141031.1:0-350 GCF_000699245.1 Pterocles gutturalis
GCTGGGCAGGCAGCTGGACAGCTGGGCTGCTCTGCCCGAGCCAGGCCCTGCCTGGGGCCATGCCAACCCTTAGCCGTCACTAACAGGAGCCACCACTGCAGCCCGTCCCTTGCTTCCAGCAGTGCTGGAGTCCAGGGGAACCTGTAGCAGCTACTAACAGCAGCCATGACTGGTAGGCCTCGCTGCTACCAGACAAACCCACCGCACAAACCACAACAGTGATCAACATCATAGTTAACCTGACTGTGCCGAGGCTCATGCCGCACTGCACTGTGCTGCCCATCCAGCACGGCCTTTGGGCCGAGGGATTTGTGTTGGCTGAGGAACTGCACTGATGGGCCTGTGGAGGG
>NW_010141031.1:472-1160 GCF_000699245.1 Pterocles gutturalis
TGTCGCCCAAAAAAAAAAAAAAAAAAAAAAAAAAAAAAAAGAATACTAGTCATATGATGGAATATGCAAGGGGAGTTACATCAGTATTTACATCAATTGCAAAAAGTTTTTGATTTTAGCGCAGGAGTTTTCTCTGTGTCCATCAATTTCTACATGTATTTGACAAATGCAAAAGTTGTTCATTACACACACTGTCACTGCTTGGCATATTAGGATGCAGTGAGAATTAGGTTGAGAGTAAAAATGAAAGCATCAAATTACAAGGGGTTTAAATTATTACTCAAAATAAAAAAACAGCAGCAGAATAACTGCAGAAGGAGGTCTGGTGCACCATGTTGGTGAATAAGGAATTGGCTGGACTGTCGCACTGAAAGAGTTGTGGTCAATGGCTCAATGTCCAAGCGGAGACCGGTGACAAGTGGTGTTCCGCAGGGGTCGGTGTTGGGACTGGTGCTATTCAGCATCTTTGTTGGTGACATGGAGAGTGGGATCGAGTGTGCGCTCGGCAAGTTTGCCAATGACACCAAGCTGTGTGGTGTGGGGGACTCACTGGAGGGAAGGGATGCCATCCAGAGGGACCTGGACAGGCTTGAGAGGTGGGCCGTGCCAACCTCATGAAGTTCAACAAAGCCAAGTGAAAGGTCCTGCACATGGGTCTGAGCAATCCCGAGCACAAATACAGGCTGGG
>NW_010141031.1:1209-25163 GCF_000699245.1 Pterocles gutturalis
AACATGAGCCAGCAATGTGCGCTCGCAGCCCAGAAAGCCAACCGTGTCCTGGGCTGCATCAAAAGAAGTGTGACCATCAGGTCGAGAGAGGTGATTCTACCCCTCTGCTCTGCTCTTTTGTGACCCCATCTGGAGTACTGCATCCAGATCTGGGGCCTCCAACATAAGAGAGACATGGATCTGTTAGAGCGGGTCCAGAGGAGGGCCATGAAGGTGATCAGAGAGCTGGAGCACCTCCCCTGTGAGGACAGGCTGAGAGAGTTGGGGTTGTTCAGCCTGGAGAAGAGAAGGCTGCGGGGAGACCTTATAGGAGCCTTCCAGTACCTGAAGGGGACCTGCAGAAGGAGAGATGGGGAGGCACTCTTTATCAGGGAGTGTAGTGACAGGACAAGGGGTAATGTCTTTAAGCTGAAAGAGGGTAGATTTAGATTAGACATTAGGAAGAAATATTTTCCTGTGAGGGTGGTGAGGCACTGGAACAGGTTGCCCAGGGAAGTTGTGGATGCCCCATCCCTGGAGGGGTTCAAGGCCAGGCTGGATGAGGCTTTGAGCAACCTGGGCTAGTGGAGGGGGTCCCTGCCCCTTGGAGGGGGCATGGAACTCGATGATCTTTAAGGTCCTTTCCAACCCAAACAATTCTATGACTCTATGTTCTGAATTTAGACTACTAATCACAATTTTGTATTAGTGCAATGTTGTGAAAAACAAGTTTATGATTCATTTTGAAAGTAGCATTCTTTCTTTTTACATAGCCTCACAATGGAATTCTTTAAAGATTAACTTGTTTCTAAAACATTCAAAGAATGTAAAATATATATATGAATTATGTGTCAACTGTATGTATTTTAATTTGATATGCTTTCTCTTAATGATTTCAGTGCCAGTAACTGTTTGTATTAGTTTGATCATAGTCTTTGTATCTCACACTACATTATTGTATCTGAACACAACTTTTCTTAAAGCTTCAACCAGGAAAAGGGTTTCACAAGCTCTTCCATTTTTAATCTAATTTTATTCTTATGCATGAAAATTAAGCATCTGCATCACAGGAAAGGTTTGGTCAGCAGATTGTTATCCATCATCGGCGAAGGGATCCCATCCCTTCTTCTGTAATGGAGTGTAGCCAAGTAAGCAGTTGAAAATATCTCTCCCCAAAATAAGGAGAGACAAAATTTCCAGGAGCTGTTTTACGCTGATGCAGAACATTAAAATATGAAGGAACTTTTTGCATGGGTTGATGGACCGGTAGTGAAGAATCACCACCTGACCTGCTCTTCATTCGAGGCCCTGGCAATTGTCTGCTTTATCAATCCCTGGCAAAGGGGAATAATGTCAGGAGTTGACTAATGGCCTGGGTTACAACAGTTGTGTATTTAAAGGTGATCTAGACTGCCACACAATATATACATGGTAAGGATAAAAAAGATGTCTCAAGACTTACCTGTTTCCTGTATCAAATCAAATCTTTCACAGCTAGCCTGGTAGCTGGAGTAAAGTTTGACAAGTTTTTACAAATTCTACAATTTAATAACCTGAGCGTGAGCTGATAAGGAACAGAGGACAATGGACAAAATTAAAATGTGATCCTCAAATTTACAGTATCTTGTCAAAGAAATATTTCCACCACGGAGCACAACGTGAGGTGGTCAGGCAGGTAGATCAGATTTGTGGAACATGTAGCAATAGATCTCCTAATCCTGAAGCCTAGGAGCTCCCCCCGGCAGTCAAATGAATCATGTAGCTCATGGAGCTTAAACAGGATGCTTCAGAAATAGTGGAGCTCTTCTGGGTGCAGCTTAATATTCCATTATCTACCTGTATGCACATCCAACAAAAAATAAACAGTCCAGTAGTTTATCTGAATTCTACTTGGATGTATTTTGCTGTGCTTTTCAGTCATTACAAAGAACTTTTATTGAAAAGAAGAATGAGCTTTTTGAGACCCCATAAAGAGAAATTTGTTACATCTAAAGCAGGGAGATCAGAGAAACAGAAATAAGTGGCCTACTCACTCGGGCATAGGAAAGCAGAGGATGTGAAATGTGCAGTGGAAGTTTAATGAATTCCTCCATTATGAGGTATTGTCACAGGGAAATGTTTTTGTACATGAATTTCGACATAGAAAATTGGATGGATTTTTGGTTTGTTTGTACGTTGTATTTATTGAAAAATGAAAAAAAAGCTCAATGACAGCAGTATATAAATGTGTACAGATATGTTGCCTAAGGTCTCAATTTTTCTAGTCTTCAGTCTTTATTCTCTGATCCTTTCCTCAGCTAGATAGCCAGGGTTTCTGCTTACTAGCCTGAGAAATCCTCTTCACTCATGTATCTTCTGCTTGTCGGGAGCTGTCTTTCTGTTGGCTATGCTATTTCCTGACATGCTAGAATCACCGGCTACTTTTGTGTTAAAAAGAAACAGCACCTTTTCCCATCAGCATCTCATTTCAGCTGTGTCACTAGCTTTACAAATAATCAGGAAAGTTAAATGATCCAAGTAAAACTAGATTTTGCAGTAGAAAACTGCCTTGGTACAAAAATATCTACCAACAAACTGAGGATCATTGGTGGAAGCCCGACCTGTCTGAAAAAGAAGGGATATCATATGCTGGCCACAACAAAAAGGAAACTATACATTAAATAGCTTGAAGATTATTAGCTGTTTGAAGATTGTATGAGAATGTTATTTGGTACATTAAAACCAAAATAAGTTGGTGCCATCTAATGAAGAATGTAATAAAAATGTATTTGACTTAAAAGTGTGTCTGTAAAGGACATAAAGGTATTTGTATTCTGTATTGTTTTGTTTTCTAAAGAGATACTGTTTATACTGAGTAGGAATATGAGACCACTGTAGATTAGAAGTGAGGTGTACAGCATTACTCGCTTTTAACCAGTTTTGTGTAATACCATACAAGGTCTGATACAAAACTTGTTATAATTAAAAGAGACTTCCCCATCAGCTACAGCAGGCATTGTATTAAGAGCCCCTTGACTATTTCATGGTCAGAGAGGAAGGAAGAAGCGCAGAAACATCTCTGGGGAAATTTTCAGGCCACTGCAGACAAATGGAGTTTTGTGGTTGCTTTGCTTGAGACCAACATTGCCCTTTAGGACTGGATTTTCAGCTGTGTAGAGATGGTTCACAGAAACCACTTTACCAAGCCAAGATGTCTGAGATTATTTTTAGAGCTACTTGGAATATTTACTACCTTGCACCTGCATAAAAATAGATTTAACTTTAGCAAGGTCAGTTTTTGCATAACCTTTTGACTCAACTCCAGTAATTCTGTAGAATGCATACTATTTTGCATTTTAAGTCTGTTTTCTAAGTCCAATAAACTTTGTTCTTTTTAAGCAATACTGACTGTATTAATTTTCTTAGGACTAATTAGCGCATGCAACTTCCAACAGAGAAGAAAAATTAACTTCTGATTTCTGGTGAGAGGTGTGCTTGGATGTGCTGGCTAACACCATCAGTTAAGGGACCATATGGTTTGCTTTCAAGTATGCCCTAAGCCTTAAGGAAACCTACTCAGCAAAATGCTGTACTCTGCTGCAGTACCACTTTGGGCAAACAAGCCTATTTTTTCACTCTAGTAGCAGTCTAGCCGTATGAGCATAGCACACCGCAGCTGTCCAGGCTAGCAGAGCTACCTAATGCTACCGTAAGGACACGGCTACCGATCTCCAGACCAGCTTGTTAAGACTGATCTCAATTATTGCTGTGCACCACTGCCCTCTGCCTTGTGAATTTATGCACTCTAGAACATACTTAATTATTTTGAAGGGCAAGACTGAAGGATTTAGACTGTTTCTGTGACGGTTTTTTGATTGGAAGAAGAAACAACAGTGGGAATTCTATTTTTTTGTGTGTTTGCACCCTACAAAATACAAACATGGTGAAGAATGTACATTGTGAAGAAGTGATTTTTGTACAGCTGTGATCATAAAATACTTTCTGCTGAAGTGCGCACATATATATACACCTAATACAAGCCTTGTATATAGATAGAGGATACATACATGAAATATTGTTTAATATTTGCACTTCAGGTGATATTAATAAGGTGAGATGCATGCAGCCACTACAGAGCACTCATCTCCCGTGGTATTTAAATGGCATATGCTCTTCTCTCCTTCGTGAGCATGGTGTGCCCTTTTGCAGCTGAATCTGTATGGGGACGTCAGTTCTTAAAAGAGAGGCAGTCATGTTGGGCAAGCAGCAGGTGGGATTTCTAGGGCCGAGCTCTGTGTTGCCGGGGTTGGAAGCGAGCCACTGAATGGTGTGCTGCGCCAACCCTCCAAGCCCTTCCAGCTGCACTTGCATCTGTGCATCATTAGAGCAGTGGAGGCTACTGCAGTCACCCAGTGGCTGTTTGTGAACAGCTCTCTTACCATTTTACTGCCTGGTAATGAAAATTTCTCTTTATCTTCTCTCCACTGGGTTCCCAGGTGTGTGAGGTGCTACAGCAGTAATTACGCTCATATACACATCAGGCAATAAGCCTTTCTTAGCATGTTTTAATGTTCCATGTTGGTATCCCAGCATGCTTGCAAATCAAACCGTGCTGGTGTTTATATTTATTTCTCCATTCTTCCATCAAATTATGATTTTCTAAGTAAATGATGACTCTTTATCCACACTCTAAATAGCATTGCTGCTCTGTTGAAATGTCTTTGGTCTTGCTATAAAAGGTGCTTCCTTGAGAACTGATCTATTTCGCACAAAATTTTGCATGTTATAAATGGCAGAGCTTTATTATGAAATCTTGGTTTCTTTCAATTAATATTTACTACAAGCACTTAATGCAGGCATCAGCTTGGTTTAATCTATCTATCAAAATTTTAAGGAGATTTTATTTAATAGTAAAAAGGCATCTATTTGGGTATTTAGAAGTTTAACAAGCATGATAAAAATAGTCATCATCATACTCAATGCACTTGTATGACTTGTTGTTACCCTCATTTAAAATTGAAAGGGTTTGTAGTATGGCTAAAAATTAGAGGTAGAATCTTGGACAAACTGAATGCAATGAGAATTTTCTGTTGAATTAAAAAGTGCCAAGATTTCTTTTGGAGTTGTTTAAAAATCATTAGTGGAAGCTTTTGCATACTAAACTAGTGTTTGCTTAATCCTTGTGTTTTCAGTAGAGAAACATATTTATGAAACATGCATGAGGTGTCTGGTTCTTGGCAGGAAACATCCTGGCTGCTTTTTGTTGCAAAGCCTTGGCAAAATAGGAGTAACAAGCTTTAAACAGATTAATTGTTTATCTGATTCAGTGATCATCTTGCTTTAGGATAGAGTTAAAACCATCAGAATCCTTTTCTTGATCTTACTTGGAAAGCATTCATTGAGAAGTGAGAAAGCTGCATTTAGTGCAGATGTGCTATGACTGAAATTAATGCTTTTGGGTGTTACTGTGATTTACTTTTTAGGGTAGGTAGGTAGCCCTATTTTTGCCAATAAGTAGATGTAGATTATATATGTGATGATTCATCTTGTGATAGCTTTTGAATACAATAAATTATTACAAAGGAGAACTTTGAAATCCTGCTTTTTTATCATTATCCTTTTTGTTTGGTTGGTTGGGGTTTTTTGTTTTTATATTCAGCGATATGGCCTGTTTAAGAAACAGTGACACATGCAGTCTAGAGAGAAATGACCAGTTGTGAGAACCTCTATTTTCTGTATAAATTTTTTATTTGGTAAGTATTCTGTGAATACTGGTCCTTGAGATTAAAGAGTTAGAGGATACATCTCTTTATCAACTGCTAAATTGTCCTGCATTTTCCTCCTTGTTATTTGGTGTTGTACGCAGTTTTAGAAATTCCACACTCTTCCAGCAGCTATAAATCTTTATCTCTGTGTTTATTCTAATTTGATTATTCAAAGACTTGATTTTATACATTTGGACAGTGATAGTTGCAGGATCCAGTCCATACTCCTAATACTGGATTGGCCTTTCGCAAAGAATGTGAAGTCTGAATAAATAAAATGGAAAGGAGTGGGAGAAAGAGTACAATTTAATCTATAAATGCAAAAATAAAAGTAACAATTTTGTACAACAGTACATAACCATACTATTATTGAATGGATTGCTTCACTTTCATTTACTTTCACTTATTGGGCCTGCCGTATGGCCATGCTTTTTCTTCACAGCCGGTGATATTATCAGCTTTCCTGTGCCAGTGTCCTGGCCCTTGAGGTTGTTTATCCCTAAAAAAAGAGAAGATCAAACTTGTAATCCACTGCAGCAATAGTCTTCCAGACTCAGTCAGATTTCTCATTAATCTCCTTCACAAGCATGAGTATAGCTTCCTTTGCCCAAAGAAAAGCTTAGAGTTCACCAAATCTCTGGTTCCCAGCATAGCTGGTTATAATTCTCACTTTTGAACTCTTGACAGCTCAAAGCACCAAGTTGGTCCAATTCATTTTTAGCACTGGAACTGATGATAAACATTTGTAAAATCACCTCAAACCTAAACTCAGCAATGCAGCCACACTGAGGATAAAAAGAGTAGGAAAGATACATTCAATTGATTTATATACAGACCAGCATGGCAAAGGGAAAGGAAAAAAAAAGAGGGAAAAAATAAGTATTTTATTTTTTTGTACTTGATTTTAAGCAGTTTCAGAATTATCAGACAACCAAAATCCAGCAGACAGCACAGATGTTGAACAAGGCTTCTAGAGCAGCAGAGGAATAAAAAGAGATGCTATTTAAGAAAAGGGGACTGTGTAAAACAATTTCGCATGAAAACCAGGCTCACCACAAACCTTATCCAGTGCTAAGTCCTGTCTGATGCGTGTTGTGTACATCGTGACCTGTACCTCCATATCTCAAGACCCACATGTCCTATAGGTCCATCCTGATAACAAAGTAAGTGCAGATGTGCTTAGAATCATCCGGACATGACTCCCATTCCTATTTTTTCTGATTCTGTGGAGCATAATCAAGTTTCGGGCAAGGATGGCTTGTTTCATTTCTTTGTGAATCCATTAACTCTCAAAATGGCTGTTCCTCTGAAAACACTGAAGAGAATGGAAGAAAACATGGACATCTCCCTGAAGATGTCACTGTCTCTCAAACTGAAGACTAACAGCATAATTCAAGAGAAAGGTTTGCGTGTAGCTAGAATTCTTGTCTCCCTGTCTCACTGAGTGGGATTAGCTACTGGTGGTGACACTAATGAGGGAACCCAAAGCTGAACACTTCGTAAAATAAATTTAAATAATTGACCTAATAAAATGGAAGGTCAAATAAAAGCAAACATTTCATTAGCAGGAATCATACAGTCACCATCCCATATCAAGGTCTACATTAACATCTACCCCCAAAATTCTTATAGACTCACTTTTCCTGTGTTGTGTTATTTCCTATCTCCTGGGCAAGTCCTGTTAATAAAATGAAAACTATCATTTGCAGTTCAACACAAAATGTTCAAGCACTAGCAGGAGATTTGGTTTTTTTCCAAGTGTTGTCCCATTATAGAGCAGTCATAGAATCATAGAATCATTAAGGTTGGAAAAGACCTCAAGGATCATCAAGTCCAACCGTCAACCCACACCACCTAACTCACTAAACCATGTCCCTAAGCACCACATCTACACGTTTCTTGAACACCTCCAGGGATGGTGAATCCACCACTTCCCTGGGCAGCCCATTCTAATGCCTGATCACTCTTTCAGTGAAGAATTTTTTCTAATATCCAGCCTAAAAACAAGTTTTCTGGCTAAGAGAAAGATTCAAACATTTATTGCAGCAACTGTACCATCTACTAGGTATAAACTGCAGTAGCTAATAAATCTTGGGAAAAGCTGAGAGTCATTTGTCAAGGGTCTAACAGAAATAAGAAATTGATTATCTTTCCGTTATCCTTCTGTACCTTAACCAAGGTGCATAAAACCAAAGACACTGTAAGAAATCCCAAAATTTGATAATGGCATGCAGGTAGTCTTTGGCATTATCCACTCTTGAAGGGGGAGCTAATAAGAAAACTGCAGGATAAGAAGGGCAGTGGGATACCAATCCAGGATGAAGGGCTTGCTTTCCATCTCCTGTGGCTGCCAAGGTTGGGAATAAAAAAATGTTTTGTTTTGTTTTGTTTTGTTTTTCAATTACTCTTTTTCTTTATGAAAGAAGTTGAAAAACTGAAAGCTGCTTGGTGAGTTTTCACTCCTTTAAATGAAACCCTAAGAAATCATATACTGAATTTTAATTAAGCAGTGCTTTTAGGTATACTTCTTACTGGTAAACTTAAGAACACTGGTTTAAAGGAACACAAAAATTAAACTTTTGAGAATATCTTTCAGTATTTTAAAGCTCTCCTTTTTATAGCATTAGTAAGACAAAACAGGAGCTATATTCCTAACATAACCTTATCACACAAGCTTACCAAATAGTCTGAAGTGTGTTGTTTAAATGTAATTCAACACAAAATAGTTATATACTAAAAATAATTGAGGCTTCTTTTAAAATAGGAGTTACACTATAATGTAATTGATTATTTTAAGTCAATTTATTAAGAAATTCAATTATTTTGGTTCTCTTTAATTTCCAGCACTTATTGATATTTATTACTTGACTATATGAGTATTCTGTGATCAGTATCTGCCTGGGTCAGTTTTTATCGCTAATACATTAGCACAGCTCAGTTCACTATATGTTCATGTGGTTTTGTGTGGCTCAATAAAATATTACTTGACTTAAAAGAGTAAAACTTGCTGATCTACTAAAGACCTCCAAGGTCAGTGGAATCAGTGAAACGAATTATCTTTCTTAGTTTCCATGTTGATATTAGGAATAGTATTTTTGAAAATGGCAAATGTATTCTGTGAACTTTATATTTAGAACTCTATGATGATAGAAAATGTATATGGATATATCATATATATATATATATACACACACACACACACCATATATTAATATGGTGTATATACAATATTTGGCATCCTGGATAAGTGCATGAGGTTCAGATGAGCCTCAGTTCTAGAAATGGCTAGAGTTCATAGCATATTGTCTGAAGAAAGTGTGGCCTTAAATTGAACAGGTTGGTATCTATTTTGATGGATGGATCACTCAGTGGAAAAGGAATTGGCTGGACTGTCACACTGAAAGAGTTGCCATCAATGGCTCAATGTCCAAGTGGAGACCAGTGAGGAGTGGTGTTCCTCAGGAGTCAGTATTGAGACCAACACTGTTTAACATCTTTGCTGATGACATAGACAGTGGGATTGAGTGCACCCTCAGCAAGTTTGCCGATGACACCAAGCTGTGTGGTGTGGGGGACTCACTGGAGGGAAGGGATGCCATCCAGAGGGACCTGGACAGGCTTGAGAGGTGGGTCTGTGCAAACCTCATGAAGTTCAACAAAGCCAAGTGCAAGGTCCTGCACATGGGTCTGAGCAACCCCAAGAACAAATACAGTCTTGTCAGAGAATGGCTTGAGAGCAGCCCTGAGGAGAAGGACTTGAGGGTGCTGGTAGATGAGAAGCTCAACATGAGCCAACAGTGTGTGCTTGTAGACCTGAAGGCCAACCAGATCCTGGGCTGCATCAAAAGAAGTGTGACCAGCAGGTCGAGAGAGGTGATTCTGCCCCTCTACTCCCTTCTTGTGTAACTTCACCTGGAGTCCTGTGTTCAGCTCTGAGGCCCCCAACATAAGAAGACATGGATCTGTTATAGCGGGTCCAGAGGAGGGCCACAAAGATGATCAGAGGGCTGGAGAACCTCCCATATGAGGACAGGCTGAGAGAGTTGGGGTTGTTCAGCCTGGAGAAGGCTGCAGGGAGACCTTACAGCAGCCTTCTAGCACCTAAAGGGGACCTGCAGAAGGACTTTTTACAAGGGCATGTAGTGATAGAACAAGAAGTAACAGTTTTAAGCTGAAAGATGTTAGTTTTAGATTAGATATGAGGAAGAAATATTTTCCTGTGAGAGTGGTGAGGCACTGGGACAGGTTGCCCAGAGAAGTTGTGGATGCCCCATCCCTGGAGGTGTTCAAGGCCAGGCTGGATGAGGCTTTGAGCAACCTGGTCTAGTGGAGGGTGTCCCTGCCCATTGAAGGGGGGTTGGAACTTGATGACCTTTAAAGTCCCTTCCAACTGAAACCATTCTATGATTCTGTGATTCTATGATTCTATTTAATTTGAAATGTTATTTTCCTTTTCTAACTTAGGTACTTGGATTAACACAGCTCTGCACCCTTCCAAGCCTTGTTTCTGTCTCACTACAACTTCTTTCCCCTGTCAAAGGCAGCAAATGCTTATGCTGCCCAGACGCACTCAGGTTCCTTGTGTTAAGTCTAACACATATCCAGAGGAGTCAGTGTAAAAGGTTCAGAGATGCTGTAAAGCCCTAAAAGGCTCCATTGCTGTTGATAACTGAGCAGGAGCAGGCACATCCTTTCAGCATGAAGTGTGGCCAAGAAGGACTGAGAATGAGCAGTCTAAAAATGGGGTCATGAGTGACCTAAGCAGCCCAGTGGTCTCCAGCAACTTAGGTGCACTTACAATATCAAAAGTACTGTAATCTTTATTAATTTTACATGGATTTTATTAACTCAAATTAGCTAACTTGCACTGAAACACTGGGAATTTTTACTTAGAGATCAGAATTTGCATTAAAATCTATAGTGAAGCTACTGTTTCCACTTGTTTCTGACCAAATTAAGGCATAGTTGCTTTGTCTTCAGCGCAATTTCACCAGTACTATTAGTGTAGGTTTGACTTATCGTCCAAATGTTTTAAATAACCACCTAATTAGGCCAAGATGACCTACTTTGAACTTAAAAATGTAAACTTATTTTTCATAACATAAAACATTTCTCTTACTGTGGACTAAGTGCTTAGAAATTACTTTAAGAACTGACCAGGGCAAACTAGAAATAAAGCAAATTTAACTGCCTGGCAAGAAAAAAAGAGAAACATTTCACAGTTTTTGAACCCAGTTTAACATAGAAAATTATATGTTTTTGTGTTGTCACATTCTGAGGCATATACTTCTGTGCTAACACATTTCACTGCATTTAATATATAAATTGATCAAAACCAATTTGGTAGTAGTGCTTAACTATAAGAAATGGTGACAAAGTGTTTTGGGAATAATTTAATCAGTGAGAAACAAAATTAGTACAAATGGAAATAAGTGCCAGAATGAAACTAACTGAGGAGGAAACACTATAGTTTATATATAAACTCTTTTGTTTAGTGACTGCTGTGGAGCTAAACTGACAGTTTTGTAGCTATCCATCTGCACCAATTAGAGCATCTTCCTACCAAAGCTCTCACCAACCTACATCAGCACTTTTGTTAGAAGACCTCTGAGGAACTTTTAACTCGTTTGTAAAAATTTGTCTCAAGATGAAAAATGTCAAAAAATTTAAGTCCATAAGCAATACTTCCTGTTTGTAAGTTTGTTTGTTTATTTAAATAACAAATACAGAAGAGGAGGAGAGAAGTCAGCCACTTTAAAATTAGGTGAATTACAAAAATATATGTGGAGAGCTTTACTGTATAAAGTGACTTTATTTCCTCTTGTATAACTGGAATGATTATTTAAGAATAATAAATATCTTGCATGAAGGGAGGAATAACTGAGATAACTATGGGATCCAACTTTATGTAAAACAGCGTGCACAGCTTTGTTTATATGACTAGCCTCTCTGGAACTGAAACATGCACACTTATGTCCAATAGGCAGGTTATTTGCCTTAGTATGTTTTCACAGGATCAAACCCGTTAAGTCTAGCTAGTGTGCAGCTGGTTCCAGCTACAAATTTAATGTGACTGACAAAAACGTAGCCCATGAATCCCATCATTCACTGATTTATAATCAACAGTGCCCCAAGTATTTGTAGAGGTTTGTAGTGAATTACAGGCTAGGGATCACGGTTATTGAGTACGGAAATATTGAAATGGTGTTGAACTCACTCTTGGTACTCACCTCAAATTGTCTTCTCTAACTACCTATCACTGTACCCTCCAGAAGACATGGACTTTAAGCACTTTATTTGTGTCACATGCTATGGCTATTTTAAAAGCTGGTGTTAGTAAGATGCCTTCTTAGGAAAGCTCAGAAAACAAAGGATACAGAATTAATATTGGGTGTGAGTTTTTTTCTGCTTCTGGATATCTGGGCAGATGACCAAGAAAGTTTACTTTGCATTCTCTCCCAGCTACTTTACATGTGAAATTCATAGTCCCGTTGTTCAGTGGACACTGAAGCTGTGCTTGCTTGGATTCATCTGGTGTCCCAGACAAGTCAGTCCTGTTCTGTGCAAAGCTTTCTGGAGGAGCAACACTCTTGAGCTCGTGATACTTTCAGCAGAGAGCAGAGACCTGAGCAAACACCAGCACGGCAGTCATGGTCTCCTTCCGCAGTTGGGCTTTCCTCAACGCCATGCACATCCCTCTTCCACTGAGAAATCACAGCAGCCCTCCTGTTCTCCACTTCTGAAGGCTTCCAGCACATAGCCACTGGTTTCTCAGGAATTGTCTGCAGGTGGGCTATTAGAGTGAGATGATAGGTACAAGAGCAGGCAGAGATGAGCAGAAAAGAAGATGGACACTCGCTTTGTTTTTATTCTTCCCTCACTAGCTTTGTGTGTTTGGGTCCACGTTACTCCTATGATGCAGTCGGATGTGCACATCTTGCTGCTGAATTCACGTTCCCCTGCATACAAAATCTCTGATTCCAGACTTCCTAGTGGCTACGGTCCTTTCTTCCTTCAGTTATCATAGTAAAGGCTGCTGTTTATTTGTTAATTTTTGTACACTGTGGCTTTTCACCTCTGATTTGTTCTTCTTGTTATTATTTCCTTTTTTCAAGCCCTACTGAAAATTAGTGCTCTTTCTCCACCAATTTTCCCATTTCAATCACTAAAATGCATTGTAACATTAAGACAAATATGGTATTTTCATAACCAGTTCACCAATTTGCTTTTTTCCTTCTTTATTTTTCTGTCTACCTCCTCAAAGTTCAAGATGTATGTGTGTGTATACAACATGTATATATATTCTGAAACTGACTATAATACCACAATGGAAAATACTTAAGCAATAGATTATAAGAGGTCTAAAATACTTCTAATTATCTATAAACAACAGAAAACAAAAAAGAGCTTACCCAGTTCTACAGCACCAATACAGTAAACAGTACTACTGTGGGAACTATTTGTCATGGCCGACAGGAGACATCAAAAAGAAATATTGGAAGGAAGGACAAAATAAAATTCCTTGATGAATTGTTTTTTTTTTTTAATGAGAAAATTTAATAAAATTCTGGTGAGGCATTATGGTATTATTAGTTCAATTTATTCGAGCCTAACTATTGTAGTCATTAATGTTCAATGGTTCCACCTAAATTTTCAAAGCTTTGCATGCAATAGAGACTCAGTAATCTTGTTAAAGACAAGGAAAATACTGTTTCTAAATCCCAAGCAACTCCTTGGAAGTTTAGCAGTTATGTTGCAAATCCTCAGTTTTTGTTAATGAAGATGATTGCCCTGGAACACATTAGGGAAACGGTGGTAGCTCCATAGAAAATCTCAGCATTTTGGCAGAAAGAGAGGAAATAAGTCAGAATTGCAATGTAGAGAAGAATTTCAGGGTTCTGTGTAAGGAGGTACATGTTCCATATATATTGATGTTATAGCCACATAATGGTATGATAATTTGAACAAAACATTTAGTATGCGATGCTGAATATTTTTTCACTTCTCCATCTATTCCACCTCCTAGAAATTATTTTAGTATTTATTTATCTCTTAAATAACACTAAGCAGCTGTAAGAGTAATAATAGTAGTAACAATAATAATAACCAAACTTGCTACACAAAAGGTTTCTCCTTTTTCTCTCAAATCTAGTGTTTCTCTCAAAAGATTTGCATGTCAAACGATAGGATCAGTCAGGCTCTCTCTCTGTTTAGATTGTTGCAAGAACCTAGGGAGAAGGAGGTGTGGGAAAGGTTACAGTCAGATGCTCTGCAGTGAGACAAGGAGATGGAGAATTAGTTTATGGGCAAATAACATCTTCCTTTCTCTAATACAATTCCCTACTCACAGTTAAAAATGACTTCTTCTGTGATTCTGCAAGTACCCCATTAAAGTCCACTTATTCCAGGAGCAATTTGCTTGTTTGCTGTACATTAGTAATAAATATTCACATTTAAATAAACAACTCACAAACATTTCTGAATTATCAAGTATATTAATAAAAACAATAAAAGCAAGTTATTTTGTCAGTAGTAGAATTATTAAAGCCTCACTGCCTGCAGATTTTGATGTTGTCCCCTAACATTTCCAAGAAAAGTAAGCCCAAAAGTTTTCCATCATCTCATGACATCCAGCAGAAGTGTGTGCTGTGGCCAGCCAGGGTGCTAGGTGCGTGCTGCATGGCCAGCTGGCTGATTCCAGCCACAGTCCATAACTTCTGAATTTCTGTCTCCCTTCACGTCAGGGATGCATATTTGGGTCTTCTCTTTCTAGTTGCCAACTTTCATGAAGCTTGTAGTAACCTAATCATTGTAGAAACTTAAACCGCTATCTTCTGTCTTGTAAAAGTGGGTCAACAGGTTTACATGTTTGTAGGGAAGGAGAGATGGGCAGATAGAGAAACAGTGTCTTCATTTGTTTTGCATAAGAGACCTTAATTTTTGTTCAAAAGATTATTAGAAAAGAAAGCACAATAAATTATGAGATAGATTTTATTTACTTTTTCACAGTTTTTGATCAATCATGGTGGTACTTCTTAAGCATTGTAAATATATCAAAATGTTTCTCAGCAGTGGGGAGAGACTACTAGATTTGGATTATAAAGTGGGAATAGTATTAAGAGACTATTTCTGTGTGAAATTGCCTTTATTGGAGGATAACTCAGTGTTTCACAGAGTTCTCCGCCCCAATGAACCTTTATGTGGAACTACTTATGCCATTCATCCAGCTTTCAGGATTAGGCGTAGCATTATACTGCTCATAATCTATTAGCTGTTTTCCTGGTGACCCCAGATTCTAATTGCTGCCATATATGAGGCATCAGACCTATAAATTTGTAGGAGTTATGTCTGAGAAAAGTAGTTCCTACATCAGCATACACCGGCCCAGGTGAGGAAAAGCAGTTCCACAGTATTAACCTCGGGTCCTTTTGGAGACTGCTGAATGAACTCATTAATGAACCTTTCTATTTACTTCTGTAAGGGCTTTGCACTGATTGATAGTAGTCAACAGTACAGCTTGCATAGATTTTCACAGATATCCCTTATTCGTGACTAATAAAAAATTATTTGTCAAAATATCTGTAATCATCAGAGCCTTTTATGAAGTCACAAACTTAGATTAAGAGAAACAACAAATACGTGTAATAAAATTATAGCCGAAGGGGACGTTGTGACTGCCTTTCTATGCTCCTGCCAAGTTCAAGAAGGAAAAATAGCTGGTGAGATTGTTACTCTCTGAAGATTTCAGCCAAAAATTCTGCTTGTTTATGTGGGACTGGCATCTTGTCTTATTGAGGAACATTAGTATCAATCTCATAAATAAGAAACTTATGTTTCTCCACTAGTTTTAGTCAGGCATGAAGGACAGAGCTTCACAAACTTGTGTCGTGATACCACGATCGAATTGTTTTTAACTCCCTAAACACACTCATCTTTCCATATACAATTTTCAGCACAGGAACTGGCAACACACTGGTACTGTTAGGTTTGCCCTACTTTTATCCAAAACATGCAGCTATGACACTACTATAAGACTATTCATCCTTTCTCAGACAGAGAAAGGGTTCTTGCCCAGAAGAATTATAATGTATATACAATACGTATGAGGGATAAGAAAGGACATTTAGCAAGGACAGTAACTCATTGTATTGCTCACATGATTATTAATAGTTAAAATGAATGAAGCATATAAGCATTAAAGGCAGGAAAACTTCATACAAAATAAAAACAAAGATTAAAGTAAGAACTCAAAGTTTTACACAGTCTCACACAGATCTTGTAAGTGTTAATTAGTGTGAACAGATGTATGAATAGTTTTCCTTATTCTGAGTTCTTTTTCATATGGTATTAAATATTTGGGCTTTAGAAGAAAAGTATTGGGTAGAATCCTAATAATTAAAATAACTCTGGCAGGGGCAAACCTTGGGGTTGCATCCAGCCTGTGTTTGGAATATCAAAGGAGAAAATATCTTCAATTCATTTTTAAGGTCCTGTTGCCAAACTTTCATGCCCAACCACTAGCAGTGGCTTGATATGGTATAAGCTCCTTTCTTTGGCAGGTTGGGTGCAACATCTTTAGGATTTTTAATACCCACAAAGATCCTCCACGCTGACTCAAAAGAACCAACAGTCTTAAGTTTTAGATATGTCAGAGAAGCAATCCTAAATGACTGTAGCATAGTCAAATTCTTCTGCTTTTAGTATATGCTTTTCTTCTTCTCCAAGGTTATTATAGTATGGCAAATACTGTAAGCCATAAAGGTATATAAGATAAGTCATATGGGCCAACAAAGGCAAGACTTGGCCTTACCTTTGACAGAAGTTGTAAATTTGACGACACTGACCTGGACACACAGGCACAGCTGTTATTTAATTCAAGTGCATCTCCTGAAAGCTCTACAGGGGACCACTGGCTAGAGCTGTTCTCTTCTGGCAAAGCCTTTGAAACAGGGTGGCACTGCAATTACTCTTTTAAAGGTAGTGTGAGGTGCAGCCAGACTGAAATTCACACTGAAGCTTGCAGTTGTGCAGAAACAAACCCAGAGACTTCATTTTAACATTATGATAGAGTTTATTCTGCACCAGTGAATACTGTTTCTCTAAGTGTGCTTCCAAAATCCTGTTTATAGGCAAAACCATGGGGTGTTTCCAACTGAAAAGCTCCAACAGAGGAAAAGGAGCCACAGCAGTCAAACAATGAAAAACCCAAATAGATATCTTGTTTATTCTTATTATAATTGGTCCCCTGTAGTGTTGCTAATAAAATAAACGACAGGCAGAAAGCAAGTGAGAACACAGAACATCCACTCTTCTTTGCAGCTGCTTTCAGGAGGCCCTATGCTTGGATGATGAATTGTTGCTAAGTGAGAAAAGAGTTTTCCTTTAAAACACCAAGCCTTCCTTTAAGCTTTTATCTGGTGTTCAGGCAGAAACATTATGTGCAAGTTGTAAGGTAAAAAATTCATGTAAAGCACTAAAATGTTTGTAGATCAGTGGAAAAATTGGACAAATATGTAAATACCCTACCACTTATAACATGGAGCAATTTACTTCCCTGTCCTGTTTCAGGGATGCTATTATGTGACTAGACTTGGTAATTAATACAATGAATCAAATAGTGGGGAGATCAGTAGAATTTCCTTCTACTTGAGAAACACAACACGTGCTTTTATCAAGACTTCTGTTATATATATTTATGTAAGCCTATTGAACAAAAGAATAAATATAAATAAAACTGAATAAGGCATAAATTTTATAGTCCATATAGTACTGGAAGCAACTTAAGAATGGTTAGGAGTCTTGGATTACTTCTAATATCTCAGAAACCTGGTGGTTACCTTATTACTCTTTTAAAAAATGTTACTGAAATAAGGCTTTATGCAAGGAAGGATGTTTTTTAGAAAACTTTTTATGAGTTTAAATAATTGTTTGACAAAAAGAAAAATGAGTTTCTCAGATCATACATCCAGCAGCCATTGACAACTCTAATCTTTCTGATTATCTCTTCAATAAATCTTAATTTTAGAAGAAAACTGACATTTCAAAGTATTTTTTTTTCAGCTAGCAGAACAATAAAGAGGATGATGGAATTCCTATTTCATAAATCACATTGCAGAACATATATCCATCTCAAAAATAATGTCTTCAGTAATATTTTTCCAGTCCTATTTCAGATGGATGAATCCTTTAAAGACCTTTTTCTATCTTGTAATAATCTAGTGGTTTGCCTATCTGTTCAATAATTCCTGTCAATAATGATACAGGCCCAGCCTTTTTCACTTGAACCTTTATGAAATTTTGTTTTCACTATTCCTAAAAAAAACCCAGTGCCCTTCACAGTCTGATGCATACTGTTAAGTCATGCCTGATAACCTGTAGGTGAGTGAGACTATTGCTGTGCCTTAAATGCCTTTATTGCTGCTTTCCTGTCAGCCTAAGATCAAGTCCAATGTAGCCACACTGCTAGAGTGAAACCACCCTTATTTACCTCATTTTGAGGACAGCTGCCAATATAATTTCTTCAGCTTCCTGCATACCACAGTAATGGGACAGCCTCTTATTTTTTTCTGTGTTAAAAACCACTGAAAACAAACAAAAAACCAAAACCCCCATGAAAATTCATGGAGTAGTTTATAGAAAAATACAAACCTTGCAATACTGGGAGTTTTTCAGTGTGAATAGGTTCTGATGGTTTCTCTACCCTCAGTCCTTGTCCTACTTTCATCATGTATTTGGGCATTAGCAGGTACAGATGTATGACTTGAATATCTTTGAAAGAGCTATAACTTTTAAGAATTTTGTGAATAAAAACCAAAGAGAATCAAGGCATCTTCAAGGCACTTAAAATGGCACAATTGTGAGATCTGCTCAGCAAAATGTCAGCCAAGGTCTTGGCTCAAAATCATGCATATTCTTTCTTGTGTGCCCTGCAATTATTTCAATGTCAATATTCTGCTATAAATTAAACTAGCTTGCTGGTAAATATTGCCTTGATATCAAGATTGCTTATATTGTCTCTTGGTTTCCTAAAGTCTAACGGATATTAACCTTATAAGGGATTTTATGAACACACTGGGGGAACTGACACTTTGAAATGGGATTGACAATGTAAAATATATGGTTTTAGCTGAACTGTACATTTAGTTTATTTTTATTGTCTGAAACTGCTTTTTATGAGTTGCTCTCTGTGAGTTATTCCATTTTAAGGTTTAAGACTAGGAAAGAAAACTTCTTAGTCATTAATAGAAATATGGAATTCAGTTTTGGCTTGCATCCAAGTTGACAGGTTAATAAATACAAAAAGCTAAAGAGAAAAATAAGAATTTTTGACTCAGTTAATTCTAAATGATGTAACACCTTTTCTACCCTGGTTTTATACTGTGCCTTAGGAAATATTCACATGAAATATTATGTAGGATTATTTTGTATTGTTCTGTCATCTTTAAAATACAGTGGCTTATGACATATTATGTTCTATGTCCATGGAAAACTATAATAGCCATGAGTCAGAGAATTATTTAAGGATATAGTTCACGTCTGATGGCACATTTAATTTCAGTGTTACTATTTTGGATATATTTTTTAAATTATTTAAAATGAGGCATGTGCATTTTGTAGCAAATAAATGCAAGAAGCATTTACACTTAGGTTTAATTTGTCAAATTAAAAGTCAAAGCTAATATTTTAAAATAAACAATAGAATACCACATTAATCCCAGTAACTGATGTATAATGTAAGAAACCCTCAATAATGGAAATGAAAATAAATAAATGTTCAGCTTGCCTGCTTAGGAGAGGAGGTTGATAAATCTCAATGCAAAGGTATTGAACTTGGTACAGAGCTATACCTTAGAGACGATATCGTTAAAAAGGTATACGCAACATTTCATAGTATTCGCATTGCAGTTCTTCAATAATGCAAATCAGAAGGGAATTTTAAAGACTATTCTGATAGTTTGAAAGTTCTTCTTCAATTTCTTTTAAATGAGCTTATCTGCATTTTCACATTAGATTTCCTGAATATTTTTCTCTGTGACATTTGATTATATGCTGTTTGTTTAATCTATTTATTCACTTTATAAACCTAAGAAAATAAAACATCTTTCTTATTTCCTCTTTTTATCTTCTCTAATACTCAGCTCTCTACTTCTCTGCAGTATGGTACCTATGCATATTATTTGCAACTGGCTTTTTTCTATACAAACAACTCATGATTAATATAAATGAGCTCAGATTGATTCAGATGCAATAAAGGTGATGGCTGATGCAAACAGAAAGGGTGATTAGCATTGTTCTTGCTGCATGATGAATTACACTACATCATGCATTAAACCAATGAATTATCCTTCGGGATATCAAAGACATTAGCAAACAACATGACGGCAAATATATCGTTGTTTATCTGATAGGGACAGTATACCTCGCAGAGGATGGTAAGCCTAGAGGAGCATTGGCAGGATTGTCAATGGGATTTTTGGAAGCTGGCTTTGTGGAGCAGAGCAGCTGCTGGGTCTATGAAACTTTCTGCCCAAAGTAAACCTTTTACAATGAGCTTTCTTGCTGCCCTCTTTTTGAACAGTTACATTTTAATCATTATCATCATCACCAACTTTCTTAGATGAGTGAAGGTCAATTCAAGTCAATCAAATGTGGAGGCTGGAAAAATGCAGTGATTGATGCCAGTCTCACAGATGAAGCAGCAGAGATCTTTCACAGCAATGACCCACCCCTTAGAGTCAGCCTTTAATAAGCCAGCATCTCCCCTCTTTGATAGTCCTGAAGCCTTTGGTCTCCATCCACCAAGCCTGATGTGTTTCAGTGGTAAATGTTTCTGAAGTCAGAGCGTGCACCACCTCTCTCTTACAGTAGTATTTGTAGGAGAATTTGCTTTGGAGGCCACTGTATCGCTAACCGTTGAACTTTCAGTAATAGGTAATAGACCATGAACACCTCTCTGACTGCAGGCCAGCTGTCAGGTTATGGGTCACATCCTTACAGCTAAACGGACATTTCAGAATAGGTTGGCTACATCTACACTACCTGGTGGGACGGTTCCCTGGCCTGAGTTATATCCAGTACCATGTCTAGGCATGGCATGGGAGGGTGCTGAGCCAAAGTTGCACCTTGGACCTCACTGGCAGCGTGAAGGAGAACACTAACATGCACTAGTCCATAAACCCTGGCCTGTTTGGTTTGTAGACGTAGTTTTCTTCTACATCTGCTGTCTTGTCTTAAATAATAATTTCTTCATATGCAAGTCTGCTTTTTTTTTTCAATATTTAGCAAAATGGAATATCCTACTACTACAGCTAATAATTATTTTTATATTAGCTTATATTTTTAATATATTTTTTACATTATATTTCTTTTGGCAATGTGTTAGTAAATTTCCTTTATATTAATATATCACACTGCTTGAATATTACAAATTATGTTTGTATTTATGAATAGCTTGTGGGTCAATTTAATTGGCAGAAACCACCTTCAGCATAAATACAAGAAAATAATAGAATAAACAAAGTCTTTCACCATTAACTACCATTTCCAGTGATCTAGTGGGCTGATGACAAGAAAAATACTTATGTTGTTACCTCACAGTCAATCAGACACCTCCTGGGTGTTACTCAGCAGTTCTAATTGTATCTTTCTTAGCTTTATGAAGAGTTCAAGTACCTTTATTTTTTTATTTATACATGCCATGATGGACCTGTTCACTGGTAGGTGTTCAGAACTATGCCAGAAATTTAAGTTCACATTCAAATGTAGAGAAGTAAGACTTCAGATAATGAGGAATGTACAATATGGTTAGAAGTGCACAATTTTCACTTTGCATAAAAATACCTCACACCCAACAACAATTTTAAATCTCTCTTCATTATTCCATCTGAACAGATAATTTACTTTGGTGTTAGGCAATTTTTTGCCCAATCAAAACTAATCAGCCCTATCAACTGTAATGACATAATGTTTGAAATAGGTTTATTTTGCTGGATCTGCTGCAGGACATTAAAAATTGTATTTCCTTTCAGGCTAGAATACATTAGTTCTTGTTCACTTGCTTAATTTCAAGGGAAACTTTAAGGAAACAGGCACTAATTCTCATTTAATTGGGATGCCACTACTTTTGACTCTGAAGTACTTCAACATTTCAGCTTTCAGCAGTAATTTTCAACTTTTCATAATGACTTTTTGTGTTTAAGATGGATAATGATTTTTTTTTAGTGTTGTTGTGTCTCGAACAGATGATTTTTTGTGGAAAAAATACTTCCAGAAATTTTTGAAAAGTCCCTTTCAAGAAATTTTAAATTTTCTCTAAGAAGTCTGATTTCTCATATGCATATACCAAGAACAAAAAGAATGACAAAAATCACCATACTGAATCCCAGCAGTGCACCATCTACTCCAATACTTGTCCAATACCTGCCAGATATAGGGAAGTTTTTAAAATCTTACATTTAGTATTCAATCCTTTTTCTTCATTATGGACTTCCCTTAAGACTGAGCAATCCAGGTTTGGTCCTGACTTTCCTCCTCTGCTTTGAAGTCATTTACTTTTTATCTGTCTTGCCTGAGACAGCTGTTTCATTCCACTGATAGATGTTATGTCACCTTACAGCTATCTTGGGCTTCTTTCACTTTATGAGGTCTGTTTTCCTCTACACATTTTCATTTCAACTCTTGTCTTCTTATATAAATGATGAGCTCCTTAAAAGCATACTACTGTAATCTATTGGCACAGATCAAGGAGTGTCTGCAATCCACAAATGAAACTGGTGTGTGGGTTGTGGTTATCTCAACTCTATTCACTTCTAGACACCAGAATCATAAACTTTGACATTTCACAGAGGGAATGAAACAGTCTTATATTTTATCTGGCATAACTATACCCTCATTTGTTTCAATCGCCTCAAATTACACTGGCAATATATACTGTTAGTAACAAGACCAGTTATATCAAAGATAATAATAAAAATATGTTTGTTTCAGACTGAACTGAATTTTCAATTTGGTTGCTTTCCAAGATAGAGCAGCAGTAGAGGAAGTATATTAATCTGCACGATTTAAGCTTTAATGGGCTAGGAAACATGCTTTTACATTAATATGATTTAAACCTAAAGTACTGCAGTTCTATTACAAATAAATCAGCTTCTGCATGCATGTCTGAATAACCAGCGTTTTTACAACTTGTATTGCTTTTTCTTTTCTCTAAAAGGAGGAGAAAATCCTGAAGGGATTGACATAGGGACTGCAAGCTGCAGCGAGTAATGAAAAACAAACCTAGTAGCTGAGGTGTAAAGCAAGTGATCTGAGTATCTTTAACACACTTCTGCTCTCAAAAAATATGCAAGAAAAATACAATAATTTGTGGGATTTGTAATTTTTTCTGCCCAATGCATTGCTGTTTAATGCCTGATTCAAGCACAGCATCCAGGATCAGCGCAGGAGTCAGCACACATCAGCTACATGCCAACGCCACACGTACGTTCACATTTCCTGGGCTGTTTCTGTGTGAGTGCTTTGATAACCCGGCCTTTCTCTGCTTGGGTGTTGCTCTGTCCTTACCCAAGATCCAGTATGAACCAGCTGATTTGCTCTGTCTGCTGTAGTTAGAAGCTTTGTGCAGAAGGATGAAAGCTTTTCCAAGGGCTAGGGCAGAAAACCAGGGAGAGGAGATTGCATCGGCCAGTTTGCTCAAGTATTTGGTGACAGGGAAGAGCATAAAGGAGAACAGCAGGAGGGAGGAGAGCAAATATGAACTTAGGCACTGGAGTCTCATTTTGGAAACATTATAAATTTCCATGAGCATTTTTTCTGATATGGCATTTGTGAAGATACAAATGGGAAAATTGCGAGTGAGGTGAATAGTGCAAAGCACTAAAAGAAAACAGTGAGAACTGGCTGCCAGGAAAGAATAGAAAGAAAGTGTTGGAAGATTATCTTAATTTGGCACTGGCTGTAACCTGCATAGGTCAGAGAAACAAAAGAAATGTTGAACTTCACTGTATGAACAAAAGTCTAGTCTTTATTAACTTCAATGTTGGAAAATGGACCCACGGGTTTTACAAAGGCAAAATACTTCTGGTGGTGGTATAGTAGTATATTTTTGACTTCTTATTTGAGAGGTATTTTTCTACTTTGGTATTAAACAATTTTATGCTAAAATTTATTTTACATATTGATATGGTCGTAGGCTTGCCAACCAGGTGAGGAAGGCTTTAAACTAATATTGCT
>NW_010141032.1:0-324 GCF_000699245.1 Pterocles gutturalis
CAGAGGAAATGGCCCAGCCTGGTGTGAGGGTGGGCAGTGGGTCGCGATGCTCAGCTCTCGCCCCACTGCTCCGAGCCCCTTCGCTGAAGCCCAGCTGCAGCAGAGCGAGCAACGTGGGGAGCTGCAGTCCCCGAGCCCCCTGTGTCATTTACATACACCTCCCTGGTGCCAGCGACACAGTGACCCGTGTTCCTGTAGCACCGCAGACCCTCTCTGAAACAGCCTCCTTTCCTCTGCTTCCCGCAATGGCCCTGGGCTTCATGGTCCTGCTCCTGCTGGGGATGGTGGGGACAGGTAAGGGCGGTGTGGCTGAGCCAGCCGCTG
>NW_010141033.1:0-19899 GCF_000699245.1 Pterocles gutturalis
GCGTTGGGCAAAGAGACCGCGGTCCGGGGGCGGGGTCCGGCGCCCGCGCCGACGGGTCCCTGCCCGGGACAAACAGGCTCCCGGCTCGGGGACAAGCCGCCCGCGAACAGTTGGGGGTGTACGTGGATGCGTGCGGGGGTGTGTGCCGGGTGTGCACACTCATGCGCGGATGTTACCAGATGTTTAAAGGCGGACAGAGGCACACCCGTATGTGTATGTACAGCCTGTGTGTATATATATGTGTGCTTCTACTCGAACAAGCTTTGTCAAACGAACTATGTTATGTCAGCAATGAGCAGACTTATTTCTTACGTTGCCTGAAGCTTTCCTTTAAAAACTCTGGTTCCAAAGGCAGGTGTAGGCTCTGCTTTATAAACTCTTACATTTTACAAGGATAAGTGTTATTAAACATTTCTATTACAGCAGTTCCTCTGCTCCGTTATTTTTTTCAATACCACTGGCTGTTACCATGCTTTCTTCATGTACCAGCTCTTGCTACCTAGCTAAAGCTGGATGGTTTCTCTTTTTAACTCCTCTCTGCTCCCCGACACAGAATGTACCTAAAATAATAACATTCATATGAATTAAAGTGTATAGTTTTATTTTGCCTACCTCTTGTGCACATCTTTCTATTCCTTTAAAATGCAAGCATTATTTGTGCTTAAATATATTTTTAAAGTCCATCTGTATAACTATGGTCATAACAATAAAAAATATTTTCCAGAATAAGAAACTCTGCACAGATGTGCACACAATGCTTGCATAACCAGTTTATTACTGGGTATGTTGCATCTAGACAACCTTTCTCATGCCTGGACAGCACATCCAAATTGCTGCTGTATTATGGTAGCTCAAAGAATATGTGGAAAATAAATAAAAGGCTGAATCCATGATGATAGATATTTAGCAAATTATGACTAACTGGGGACTGCAAAAGAACACCAGGTGAAAGGAATGAAGCCTTCCAAGGCATGTTAGCACCTTCTTGCCATGCAAAGGCTGAGTAATTTGCTTGCAATGAGACACAAAAATTGTTCCTGCCTTCCCAATACATTTTTGCTTAAAAAACCCTTTTGCTCAGGGAAAAAAAATAGACACCATAGCAGTGAAGCAAAGGGAAGATTTCATGTCATGCATTCCAATGAAAACTGAAGGACCTCAGGGGTCAGCATAAAAACTCCACAGTACACCACTTGCTCCCTCACACTTTGCCAGCATTTTTCTCAGCCCTTTCACCTTTACAGTAGTGTGGGTTGGGTGTTGGTCCTAGGAAGCTGCACAGCGAGTCCAACTCATGGGGGACTGAAAGAAGGGGACTTTCATCTGTCCATATCCAGTGTAAGTCCTCTGTGCATTACCTACTCAGCACAAAATCGATTACATCTATTTTGGGCTGATTCATCAGTTTGCTCTGGCTATTTTGACCTGTGGACAAGAGTATTTTCTATCAGCTACAACTCATCACATCCCTTAGGCAAGTGATCCAACAGGGACAGACAGCTCCACACCATGCTGACATTGCCACCACATCATGGCTAAGAACGTAGATACCAAAGCGAGGGCAGTCAATGTTCAGCTCCTGCAGCAAGCACAACTCAGCCACACTCCTCAGAGAGCTCAGCTTAAAGCCTAGTGGCTTGTAGAATAGTAACTGCTCGAGACATGGAGGGAAGTCAAGGTCTGTTTCTGTATGAAACCTATCACTTCATTACCTAACACGTTGAGAGTTGCTTAACTGAAAGAACTTTGTATGAGCAGAAAGTTTGGATTTATTGCTTAATTCTCCATCTTTAGTTAGGAAAAAAATGTTGGCTGTTTTTAGAGAGCATGTGCCAAATGAGCTGAAATCAATGGAGCTGCTCCAGGGGTGAATTTCGTGTTGGACTTTCAAAGAAAAACTGCAGAAATCACAAGACTGCTTGAGGCAGAGACCTCATGCAAGTCATATGAACTGTTATTACAGACCGAGGGATGAGGAGGAGCAAAGGAGAAAAAAAAGAGATACATTTTAATTGCATCAGGACAACAACACAGGAGACGCGTGTAAGTGCTGTCAGACCAGGAAGCTGCAGCTGCTGTTCAGAGAGAAGGGGCTCCCAACATACCCAGGGCCTTCCGCACACAGAAGCAACGTCTCCAGCAGAGGTATTTAATATCACACCGTGCATCAAGATAGGTTAAGCCTGGGTTCTTCCACTTGTGGGAGTACAAAACATTCTTCAAGGCCAGGCTGGATGAGGCTTTGAGCAACCTGGTCTAGTGGGAGGTGTCCCTGCCCATGGCAGGGGGGCTGGAATTCGATGATCTTTAAGGTCCCTTCCAACCCAAACCATTCTGTGATTCTAACCAGACAGCACCAAACTTTGCAGCTTCAGGCTTGTGAAGCTACTGAAGAGGACTCCATGCCCTAGGTGACAATAAATGCCTCTGATGTGATGAACAGGGAGAAGATTGCACTCCAGCGAGCTCTGTGCCGATGAGGGACTGTAAAACAGGGAAGGAGCCAACAACCTACAGATGTGGAGGAGGCAGCATGCCATAGATTACAAATCCTGTTATATTTTAGTCAAGTGATAATGCAGGCACACATCCAATGTAGCTGCTCAGGAGGAGCTTGCAGGCTGCCTGCCATTCATTACCACTATTTTTATAGTTTTATGGTTTATGGTACTGTTACGCTGCAAGGGCCAAATGAACAGGCTGTGGAAATTACACAGGGGTGAGAAAGGCTCAGCATGGTGGGGGTGCAGAGGGTTAAGGAGAAGAAGGAGACATAAATTTAAACTTCCTGAAATTTCACTCCTGTGTTTGGTTTTTATTCCCTGCTCTAACAGATTGCTATCTAGAGACAACTAAATCAAGGGTTGGAAAGAATAACATCCATTTAGAATGATCCTGATAGAAGCGTCCTCTGCAGTTAAGGCAGTTTTATCTTCGCGTGTTCTCAGAGTGAGTGCTGCCATTGACTGTGACGGGAACATGCAGGCAGTTGCCCCCCTTACAGACAGAGCTGAGAAACTGTACTGGAGATGTGTGACTGGTGTGGAGGGAGATGAAAATGGTGTGAAGTGCTCAAAGCCAGTACAGTCAAGGAGAAAGGAAAGAATCACATCAGTAAAATGGAGGTTTGCCAGTGATACAGTTTGCCTTCTTTTCCTGTGTTGGATGTAACCTTCCTCTGTCCTCACTGCAGCCCCCACAGCTCCACACCCTATGGAGGTGCAGGACGCAGAGGCCTCGGAGTTATGCTGATCCTTTCCAGATGCAGGATGTTGTGGAGAGGTTCACATGGGTGAGTGTGCACCATCCATAGAGCCAGACAGGAGATTTTTCATCCTGTAATCATTCTAGACACAAATCAGTATTTAATTACTGAATGACGTACATTCTACCCAGCAATCTAAAACACATACCAATTTCTTCATGAAGCAGAGACAAGGCATCCCATTTGGAGCTGCCACATCCTATGTACATCTAGAGAAGCTGTGTGAAGGATCCTATGCAACTGTGTACAAGGACATCAGCAGGTGAGCAAGGACCACTGGTGCCATTATTGCCTTCCCAGTGCCCACTGAAAACACCCATTATGGGAATCCATAAGAATGAGGTTGAAGCTGGCCAATTCAGAGTACCTACAGGAAGATAAAAGCAAATAAAAACTCCACCTTTGCCTTTAACGAGAACATTTGCAAAGCCCTGTCCCAATTTTTCAGGGAACTCCTCCACTACAGCCATGGAGGCTCCACAAAGACACTTTGCTCCGCAGCAGCCTGCCAGGAGATTGTCTGTCTGGCTGCACCAGGGAGGGAGTGAGGGTTTTCCTTGGGATGAGGGATCCCTGCATGATGGAAAAATTGAAGATGAGGCCATGCTGCCATCCCATGGGAGCAGGAGAGCTGTGATAGGGCAGAGTGGGAACACTGCCCAAAGCCACGCTCTAGCAATGCCTGGTCAGCAGAACGGTGCTACTCTAGCCAGCTGGACTAGCTCATGTTTTGCTGATAATGAAGACAAGATGGACGTGGTTTGCAATTCCTTTCTGAGCTTGGCCTGGGTGGGGTAGTGAGCCCTAGAAATTTTTCTTGGGTAAGTGTGGAGCACCCCAGGAGACTGTTAATGTTGTTGTCATGCCAAGAACCGAGGGGCTTCGTGTGACCTTCCACTCTGACCTGACAGGATCAATGGCCCGTTGGTGGCACTGAAAGTGATCAGGCTGGAGGCAGAGGAGGGAGCGCCCTTTACAGCCATTCGGGAAGGTAAGACATGAAGAGCTTCTTCAAACATTGGTGGAGAGTGAGGGACATTATTCTTGAAGAGCATTTGTTTTAACCTGAAAAAGCTCCATGTGACATCTTCCTAAATCCTTTCTCACCTAATCAATGTGCTGGCTGTCCTTCATGCAAAACTCTTGGTTTCCTTATCCCCTCGTGAAGGAGGTCTTTGTGCTGGGCTGGGTGAGCGTGTGATGGACGGACGGGGAACCTGCTGTCGGTGTATTCCCTTGTGACAGATGCATTTGAGCTTGTGATAAGGAAAGTGCCAGAGCATGTCCTTTCTAGCAGCATACGGCCCTCTTACACCTCCTGCCTGGTACCTGCTCCGTAGTTGCTTTCTAACTCCCATTTCTATACACTAGCACTGCACAGCAGTTTTTGCCACAGTTGCACCGGGAAGTTTTGGACTGGAAATCCCTTTGCACCAGGATCTTCTGCTTGCTTTTATCACAAACGGTGCCACTTTCCTGTGTGATGGCAGTTGATACCTGGAGCATCACAGATCCAGGCCTGAAAATAAATGCTTTTGATAAAACTGGTGTTTAATGCCTTTCATCATTTCAGCCTGGTGAGAAATTCTTTCTGTTGGTTGGCTATAGAGCACAGGGCAAAATGTCTGCAGCTATTTATTTGAGAAATAAATGCTTTTGTTTAAGTGCTTGAGTTTGGCTGAATGTATTTACATGTCTCTATAGACCAAGTTCACAAGCTGCCTGTTTGACTAAGGCTTCTATTTTCGTCTGCTCTACAATCCCAAGAGGATCATAATCTGGTTTCTTCCTTGCACAGAAATATGCAACCTTTGTGCCAGTCTGTTGTCTGGTATTAGCAAGAGCTGTCAATGTAAGAGGTCACATATATTTTGTTTTCTACTTACTGCAGTTCAAGACAAGGTTTGATCTTGTCACTGCAGAGATGGAGTGTCAGGAGCCAGATGTGCCAGCTCTCACAGAGCAGCCCTAGCACAGAAGGACTCTCACACCAGTCAACTCAGAATAATGAGAGAGGTCAGTGGACCCGCTCCAGGTTTAGAACAGTGTCATTAAGATAAGAAAGTTTACAAAGTCCTTAGTCCAATTCTGGGTGAAAGCAGAGAGATACCTAAATATGCCTGTTTACAGAATGGCTTGTGTTACAGTTTCCTAGACATCTTTGCTGCGGCACTTTTGCTCTGCGTTTACACTTGTTGCCCACCAGTAAAATAAGTCTTAAAAGCTTTATCTACATAGAACTAATGATGCTCTAAAGATCAGCACCCCTTTAACATGCTCTACTGGACAGGCTGAGAGCCTTAAGTTCATTCATTACGGGAGAAAACAAGTGTGATCCTATGAAGGGTCTACTTTAAATAGATCTTTTGTGTACTGCTGAGCTTTGCAGCATCTGACACCTCAAATTTACAATGCAAGTCAGTAGCACAAACAAAGCACAAGATTTATTAACGCAGTGCTTTCTCTGCTACCCTGGAGGAATGGCACTCCCCCGACAAAGAGCCGCTTCACCCCAGAAAGCCCCACAGAGTCGAAATGCGTTGAAAGCTCAGTTCTGGCTGTAGCACCTGACAACCCTGCAGGGGGTTGTAGAAGCAACCAAGTGAGGTGCAGTTCCCAGAGGCCTGATCCAGGCACAGGGGCTGAAATCTCCACATTACCGTGGACCCTCTGTACTGCTCCTCTGGAGCAACAGCTCTCATCGAGCGGGATTTCTGAGGCATCACAGGGCCAGGTTAGCAGCCCCTTTCCATAGCAGATGGGTCTAGCCAGAGCATCTTTACAGGGTTCATAGGCAATTGGGTGCAATGTGGACTGGGACTGTGTTTAAGATTCGTACTGCTGTGTGCTGGAAACATACTGGTGGTAACTAAATGGACTAGAGGCAGTTTAGCTGCAGCAGCAGCAAGCTCTATTCAAGAACTAATTTACAATCTGTGCTGTTTCCAGTAGTTATGCTGAATCAGGCATCTCTTACTCCTTAGCAGTCTCAATCCTGACATATGCTTGGGCCACAGCTGTGTAAATACAGTGTATCTGCAGGCTGCAGGGCTTTTAGAACCAGATGAAATTGTTATGGTCACAAAAGGCAAAATGCTAATCCAGTATAAAGTTGTTTTTGCTAGCATGAAACTCTTCAAATATCTTTTGCAGATTGTTTGAAAAACAAAAAGCAGCTTTTATCCAGGACCAAAATTCATTTGGCCTCCCACAGCCAGCCTAAGCTCTGTATTGTCCACTTTGGCTAATTCAGCAGAAATGAGATTGTATGCCCATGCCTTACGTGATTGAAATCTGTAGCACTGCGTGGTCTGACAGTAAACTAATTTGGTTTTAATCAGCAGGGAAAGGTGACTCTGGAGCAGCTATGAGGCTATTCTGCTACGTCAGAAGCTAAAGTCTGGAGTTGGGGACCCATGTTTTTGTTGAGCTTTGGGGTTTCTGTCTGTGCAGTTTCAGTATGACAGCTGGCTCGGATTCTTCAGCAGAGCCAGAGATCTACAGGCAGAGTGATCCCAGCTTCACCACTTCCCCGTGTCCCTCCTCTGTACAGAGCTACAGCAACTCTTGTCTCAAACCTATGGCAGCAAATGATAGAGCTGTGCATGCTCTCCCCCCATACAGACTGAGACTTTCTGCTGAGAAGCTGCCTTCATGAGTGTGCTGGCTGGAGCCTGCTCTATCATAAGAAACCTAACGCAAGGCTGAAAGGCTCCGAAGGCTGTAGCTTTTGTCCTAGCATCAGTCAGTGCTCTGTGGTCTATATGGAGGCAGAGACTATTGTGCGTGCTGCAGTCTTCATCACCACACCTGAGATGTGCTGAGGCTTGGCAAAGGCATGTCAGCACCTAAGGACCAGGGCCACACAGTCGCTATTATGCTGTTAGACAGCTACGCTGAAAGAAAAAATGTGCCAAAGTTGTATAAATACAAACGAGTCACTGTTCACTCAGTAAGTTTATCATCTGCTCTTTGAGTTTTACACCAGAGAAAGTAACCAATATGCTTTCTCCAAGCTAAAAGCACGAGCAAAATTCAGAATTCAGCTTAGCTTCTATGGTGATTTCTTCTGGCAGATTTTTACACCCTGATATTGTGAAGCTGGAAGATGGCAGAAACTCAGCTTTCCCCAGAAGTCTCCTAAGGGCTCTGCTGAGGGCACATGCTAGGAGGTGGATGGAGGAAGTATGAGAAGCTCAGTGACAGGCTGGGGGCTGCTGCATTCTGGCTCTGAGAACTCCTAGCCCCTGCCTCGTAGCATGTGCCTTGAAGAAATTATTTTTCCTCAGCTGAGAAGCTGACAGCTGGGACCTGTAAACTGCTATTTCTGACAGAGGCAAGATCCCACCTCTGAGAGACTGATGGGTTCCTGATGGAGCATTGATGCTTGCTTCTCCAAGGAGCTGTTCCATCCTCCTCCAGACTCAGTAGCTGCTGCTTACAGAATTGCCAAGTTTGGACTATTTCTCCACAGTTTTTTATTTTCACTGCCTTGCTCTGTGCACTTTCTCTCTCCACCTGCAGCAGCAGCAGCAGTTAAATTCATCTTCCTTTTGTAGTTCCTCATCTTCTTTTCTCAAGCGTTTGAAACATGCCAATATTGTACTGCTTCATGACATTATCCAGACCAAAGAGACACTAACATTTGTCTTTGAGTACATGGTGAGTTGATCTTCTTCTAGCTTCCTGCGGAGGTAGTACTGGGAAGTGGCTGCATAATGAATTTACTGCATTATGAGACATCTACAAAGAAATGAGTTGTAATCCTTTAATGCAATGATTGATTTTGCTTCTTGATCTCCTGCTTTCCAGTCACACAGCATTCCTGTTTTCTTTCTGTATATGCGACAGCTGTATGCAAAAATTATTCCACATCTTGTCTCCACTAGGGTGGCAGACACTATTTGCCTCCATTTCTGCCTTGACAACACAATAAAAGTACTGTTCTTGAGCCACAGCAAGGATAGGAAAGACTGATACAAGCTCACATCCCAGTTGGGGTCAGAGTTGGCACTGACCCCAGTGGCTCACCATGACCACGCTGCAGGTTGCTCCAATGGGGAGGGCAGGATGCCAGTAAAAGAAGTTCTCAGCATGAGTCTTGCTACTTCTGTTGCTTTTGCTCATAGCTATCAACCAAATTATAAGGGAAGTACAGGGGCTATGTCTTCTTACCGCAGCTTTATGATTAATTCTGGTACAAGTATGAATTCTGTAAACTGTCAGCTTCAGGTTATAAACTGCTAGGGTGAGATAACAGGTCAGCCAGGTCCCTGATTTGACCCAGCACTTAAGCACATCCTTGTGTGCTGCATCAGATCAGATGTTTGTCAAGGTAAAAGAAACACTTTTGTGGTGGTTGCATTTTTTTTTTTTTTCCATTTACAGAAGAGGCACTATTGGGAGAAGCATTTCACACTAGTAGCTTTGCCTCAAGTTCTCCTCTTTTATTTAGCCCACAGATCTAGCACAGTACATGGGCCAGCATCCTGGAGGACTTCATTCATGCAATGTTATGGTGAATTCTTTAAAAGACTAGTATCCCTTAAAGCATGAGGAAGTGTTACTTACAGTATGTTATTGTAAATTGCTTACTAATATTTATTTTTTCCATATATAACAAACACTTTGGAGAAAAGCTGCCTTTGATAAAGATCTAACAACCTCCCTCTTAGTCCCCAAGCCTTTTTTCGGTTAGTCTCTCTTTCCATTTTCTGAGCCTGCAAGAGGAAATTCAGCTTTTGTGAACAATGACATCTTGTGGCAAACAAAATCTGTCTCTATGCAAATTTGCATCCTCTTATTGTTAGAATACATTATTAATCTCTCTAATTAAAAACTCACATCTCACTCTTCCCTCACCTGGAACTATCTTCATATTTACAATCATTTAAATCCCTTTTGTTTCTACTACAGCTTTTTGGGATCGGTTGACTGGACCTGAGCACAGGTGAAGACGTACCCTTACTTTGTAGATTGAGTCTCCTACTCTCCTTTGTATGCATCTTCACATGTAATTAACTTTCAGGATTGTTGCTGTACACTGACTTAAGGTTTCAGTGCAGATGTCCTCAGTGAATGTTTGGGTCCTTTTTGTGAGCAGCTTCAGTTAATTTATCTTACAGCTGTCAACAATAACTTTGTACCTTATCAAACTGCCTATTCATCTCACTTTGTCAGATCTGCCTGAAGTTCCTCATTGTCACTTCTTATCATGGCTAATCTAAGTACTTCTGTCATCTTCAAATGTTGCCACCTTGTTCACATCTTTTTCCAATAGTTGTTAAGCAACATCAATCCTAATGAAGTTTCTTGAGGCCCCAGATTTTAAACATCCTTAAAGCTCAGATGTGTCCAAGATGCAGTCTTGTAGTTTTGGCACAGATCTCGAGGGCTCCGCTACCAGGCGGGCTTGTAAAGCCTGTGGAGTACATGGCTGTAACATGTACTCATTGGCATTTCTGTGAGTAAACACTAGCCAGCTGCTCTGCTTTCCTGTCTGAAATCCTCATTGTCAACTGCAAAATGATTTAATGCTCCTTTAGGAGCCTCATCCAGCTTGCTTCATTTTTGCTGGCAAACGTTGTTTGTTTTTTCTTTGACTGATTCCTGTTGAATATGATGCAAGTATGCAGAATATTATGGGGATGCTTTTCTGGTACAAAAATGACCTATGGGTGTCACTGTTTTTCCTCCTCGTCAGCTGAAGCTTCTGCTGAAAAATATATTTTCTCTAGTGAAGTCTAATTACTTTTGCTGTGGTTTTTTTCTGTCCACTCTCCAAGTCCATACCTTGTTTCAGCTCAACTTATTTTACCCCAGGCTTATTTACACTGGTGGTGGGAGTTAGGTATTTCCTTCTTGCTTGCTTTCTTGCTTGCTTTTCTACTTTCTGTCTTGCTTGCTTCATTCATCATATCTTATTTACTATATCTGTTCAAATCAGGTCCTTGTGTTTTCTCCCAGCTTGAAGATAACAGTTCACTTTGTCAAGTCGGTTCACTGGTCGGGCTTATCCTGGGAGGAGGTGGTGTGTACAGCGGCCCCAGAACTCCCTCTGCTGGTGTCAGCTGCCTCAAATGGGCAGAACTTCCAGCTCCTTAAACCTTCGTTTTGCTTGGCTGTAGTTCTTTGTCTTGAACACTGAAATCAGAATATATGCTGTTCTGAAAGCCGGGTCTGTGTTTTGGCAAGTTGAGCTTGTTCCTGCAATCAATAGTCCATTTCTAAAGAAAATGTAAATTTCCAAAATGTGCACTTAGGGACTGCAGTATAACTGCCCTCATGGCCAAATATTCCACCCCAAAAACCTCAGAAGGCTGCAGGGCAGTCATACCCCACCACAGTTTTCTCTTCCTCAGACAGCTCTGTTCATTTTTGGGATTTTTACTGGTTTCCTACTTGCTTTGTGTCTGCTTTGTTCCAGGAGTTCTCCTGAAGTTCAGAGTTAATGTATCAATGCAAAGTCACGCAAAATCATTTCAGTTTTTTGTTGACTTTTTCTAGCTCTTCATGTTCCAGCTTTTGCGTGGCCTGGCTTACATCCACCAACAACACATTCTTCACCGTGATCTGAAACCCCAGAACTTGCTCATCAGTTGCCTTGGTGAGCTCAAATTAGCTGACTTTGGTGAGTCACAGTTTGGAAACTGCTAATATATCTGCTCAGATCAAAGCTGTAGCATGCATATAGATCTGCATCCACAGCCAATTAAGGCATAGAAGCATAACCTCTTACTGAACTTCAGGAAACTATTTCTGTGGTCAGTCCAGCCTTTCTTGCATTTATACTGATATGTGCAGGGAGTAACTTCATTTAAGTCAGAGCAATTACTGCCACATAAAACTGGTTCAAGAGAATTGAGAATAAACCCCTCTCTGTTGAGAAAATAATTTAACATGTAGAGTCCACAGCAATGTGCTGAACCAAAAGGCTTTCTTGGCATTGGTGTGGGATGGCTGCTTCAGTCACAAATTGTAAAGCCCTGCAAAACACAGCATATGGCTTGATCTGATTTGCCCCAGAGGCATACTCCAGACACACTTTCTTTGTCAGTCGCTTATAAACTGCATTGGGATTGCTTATGTTTAAAGATCCAAGAGAAAATAATGTCCTGTTGCTAATTATTATCGTCTATGCCTTGAACAGGTAGAAAGCCTGTCCTAACACAGCAGTCTTTTTTTTTTCTTCTTTTTTTTGCAGGCCTTGCTCGTGCCAAAGTCTATCCCCAGACAGACATATTCCTCTGAAGTGGTGACACTCTGGTGCCGTCCTCCTGATGTGTTGCTTGGAGCTACAGATTATTCTTCTGATCTAGATATCTGGTACTGACCACTTTCAAAGCATGTGGGATCCCTTGGGAAAAATCATCTTTATCTGAATTAAATTAGGTCAACCAAGTTACAGTAGATACAGTCGTAAGCAGAGGAATTAACATGAGCAGAAAATGTGTGAGCAGCGGGGAGTTTTGTACGGCTGGGTTCATAGAAGTTTTTGGAAATGATGTCACTACATCTCAGCTATGGATTTATATAAACCTCATCAGATAATATTTATGAGCTATGTACATCTCATTTGGTAACATTTATGAAGCATTTTCAGGTCTTGCAATAGAACACCTTTGCTTAATGCACTTATTGTTTTGTACCTGTGTGATCAGCTCAGTCAGTGGCAGCTCTCTGCAGCAATCGCTTTATGAAGAAACAATGGATCCACAACTGCATCAACAACGACTTTGGCCTTGGTAACAAAACATGGCATTAAGGGGTTTCTGAATGGGTCTGGAGATAGAAGTCTGAGATTTTCATTATTTCTGTGATACTTTGTCCTTCTCAAAGACCATATCTCAGATGCACTCTGCATTTCATACAGGAGAAGGGCTGTGTTCTGTTAAAGCCTTGTAACTTTATGAGCTCTATCCAAAATCCTAATGTGCCTGAAAATCACAGGAAGCAAGCCACACATCAGCAGAGCTGGAAGGAGAGAGGTCTCTAAGAGCTAGCTGAAAGCAGGAGAGGATGAGGGCTTCACAGGGGTCCCACTGGTCCTTTTGGGCTAGCCTGGATATGTAGCTGGGCTCTAGAGTTCATCCGCCTTCTGGCTCACTTCTGCACCAGCCTGAGCCTGCTTCCAGGACCACAGTCCTGAGTTATTCATGGACAGCATGCAGCTCATGAAGTTGCAGGAGACCACCCTCATTCTGGGCAATTTTACATCTGTAGACAGTATTGCTGCTTCACCCTTTCTTCAGGTCAGTTCATTTTCTGCCTGTGCCTGTCACACCAGGACTTTTCTTAACTGCTCTGCAGAGTCAAAGGCTGGGAAGGGGTGAGAGCACAGCAGGCTGAAGAATGTGCAAGAAGAGAGCTAAGTAAGTTTACAAACAGCAAAGCTCCAGGTCTTCTCAGACTGTGTTACCCTCCAGAGATCTGTGGCTTATCAGAGATTCCGATGGCCTAAGTCTGGAGGGCAGTTCAGGGAAACAGGAGTTTTTAGTTCACTTCCCTATGCCTGCTGCTAATTTAATTGCTTAAGGATTTCTCTAAGGAGGAAGACCTTGCAAAATTCTAATGGCTTCCAGCTGCTAAGGCAGTCTAAACAGTCATCTTCTCTCCCCCACTGCCCACCACCTCTCCCTTCCAGACAGTCTCTCAGGATCGTCTGCTGAGTCTGAAGAAGATGCCTGCCTAGCAGACTGGAGAGTGTGTATTAGGCAAATGCTGGTATAAGCCTGTTTGTTTGTCTGTTTGTTTTTTCAGAAAGTTGTGCCCTGTCCAAAGCCCCAGCTACGCACAGAAAGCCTGGCATTTCTGCCTGTGCAAAACCAAGATCCCCACTACATAACTCTGCTCCAGTGTAATGAGTAGCAACATAGGAGCGGTTTACAAAGATCCCGTGCAGCACTCTGACCAGCTCCAGCAGCACAGTACTCTCAGTCCCGCTGCACTACATTCACACTATAGGCACCTTTGTTATAACACCTCCTTATAATAACAACATTCAAAGTGTTTGCCCTAAAGAAAGATGTCATGCTGAGAGAATACAGAGTACTTCAGGGAGCTCTATTCAGTAACTTCCTCTAACAAGAATCATTTATTATCTTGATGTACACTGCATTTAAGTTCAATTTTTGTCTATTAGGAAATAATGTGAATTCACACAGATGTTACTTGTCTATTGGGAAGAAAGGGAAAAAAACCCTATGTCTTTTGGATGCTGCAATTTACATGAAGGCAGGTCAGAAAGCCCTTGGTAATGGCATGAGACAGTGGGTGTTAAAGCCTTGGTTTAAAGAAACCAATTATAACAAAATAAAACATTACAGCAATTCATGCATAGTGTGCTTGAGCAGCAATACTGTCAGTGGGAGGCACATGGGAAGTGAATGAGGGATTGAATAGATGAAGAAAGAGATACAGAAGGAGACTCAGTTGCTCTTGGACTAACTAGAAAAGCTGCTTTCATCTCTCTGTATCTTTTTTCTCTGTCTTTTTCCCTCACTATTTCTTCAGGACTTTAGAAGATTCAATTAAGGGATTTCAGGGAGACTAACATTTCAGGGAGATTACACTGCATATCAGAAAGACTTTTCTTTTTTTTTTTTATACACCAGGTGCCTTATGCATGTGCCACACTAGTAGCTGCTAACATCATGAGTACCTTAACTCACGTCTTCTTTTCAGTCAGGCTTTCCTTGTACAATATTCCATTTAAAAAACCCCAAACAATATATATTTCTGGTTAAATATAAAATTGCAATCTCACAATGCCAGAAAAGCTGTCGAGAGGCAACTCTGGGATGCCGCGGAGATATCTTAGATCTTAATCTTGATGAAGTTGTCTCTCCACTGTGTGATGCAGCACTGCAGGCTCAGGAGTAAGTACAATGTTCAAACCTGCCCCAGGGACTGCAGGCAGATGCAACCGTGCTGTCTGAACCAGCTCTGTTCATGCTTACTAAATACCCCTATAACCAGTTATACCTCTCTTATTACTTGATTCACATGCATATCTAGCACATGCTGAAATATCATGTCTTCCCAAAAGACCCCTCCCTCTGTCCTGGCTCTTCCCAAGGCAACTACATGGGACTGAGACCCTTTGAGAAACTTGTAGACTTGAAGGGGTAAGAGGACCTTAGAAATGAATATCAGAGGGGAAAAGGGAAAAGCAAAACAACACTAGGTCTAAATCTTTAGAAATATTTAAAGGTGAATGTTTTTGAATAATCCACATAAACAGAAGGATCCTCATAATGCTTTCAGAGCAGTAACTGTAAATCCCGTATCTCAGAAGGAAAGTTGAAGCCTCTACTGAAAGGCTAGTATGATGACTAGCACTAGTTTCAAAGTCCTACTTTAACAGATAGAAAAAATACCTGGGAAAAGAGGGGGTTGCCCATGCATCAGTTGTTCTAGGTATTTATGGCCTTTTTTTTTTTTTGTAAAGAAAAGTGTATTTCATCTGGAAACACACAGAGACAGAAACAGTCATAATTGCCACTGATGAATCAATACAGTATCAAGCAGGCATTAAACGCAGCTGCTCAGCTGAGTCTTGCTACAGGAAACAAAAAGCCCTTCTTTTCCAGCAGTTGTGGTTGCTCTGATAGTTGTGTCTTTATTAGAGACACTGAGGTTTAAAGGCTTCCAGACATAATGGGATTAAACCAGGAATACAAAAGAGCTCTGCCAGAAGGTGTATTTGTAACAACCCTCAAGTTGTTCCTCTCCTCAAACTGACAGCTTGCCCATTAGTGAAAAGACTGTTTCATTAAATTTGAATTTTTTTAACTCTGCTCATGAGAGTTAAAATGCTAGCTGAATCTAGGGGAACAAAAAACAGTTTTCTCATTCTTACTTCCATTTATTGCTCTGTCTGGATTTCAAGCCTTCTCAGCAATGACAGAAACCACAGCAGATCTGGTTTTCTGTTTGCCATGAACTCAGTTGCCTTAGACCTTTGCAGCAGAGCAGTTAGGTCACAAGGACCACATTTATAGGTCACTTTCACTGTTACTAGCCCCTCTTCCTTCGTTACTGCTGTGTACCTCCAGCTGTGTCCCCAAATCCTTAGTGCCTTACATTCAGCTTAGGAAACAGCACAGGCAGCCCTGTTCATTAGAAAGGATCTCTGTAGAAGGTCTAGTTGCATGTCTCATTTGGGGGCTGTAGAGAGTCCACATGAAGTTTCTGCTGTTGCCACTCTAACATCAGAACCAAACCGTGGGTGAACATCAGGATCATTTGCTCCACAAACACAGAGCTGATTCTCTTCTCTCTACAAATCAAGAATACCTAAATTGCTTTGACTGTATTCAGTTAAACTTGTGAAATTGAATCAGTGGGTTACAGCAGCCCCTGTGGTTGCAAAATAGGGTAAGCCATTTGGGGATGTACATCAGCTGTGAAAACAGAGGGTTGGTATAACACTGGTCTCAGTAGAATCAATCTGTGGGCTCCAAAAGAATATCTAGTCATGTGGTAGTGCTGTGAAACACACACAAAAAAATCTATGTCACAAAAGCTGTGGGTTAAGTTTCATGATGCCTGGACGCTGTAAGAGCATATTAGACAAGTAAGAAGCTAAGCTCACAAGACCCAGGGTCAGGGTACAGCAAGCTAAGGGAAAAGTGCAGCAGAGATGTTTGTGAGAACAGCATTAGATATGGATCTGCAAACTGTTTTGGCATCAACTGATGCTCAAGGATGACCAACACGAATACCGCAGATGAGTTGCATGTCCAGCTTTCAGCTGACCACAGCCAGGTGGGAAAAGCATCTCCAGTATTGCAAAGACAAGGCGCAAGGGGTAACTCAGCCGTACAGATAACCAGAAGAGATTACTCCTTGTAGCTCAGCAAGTGAAAATAATACTTTCAGAGTCTGTTAGACAAAGCTGGGTTTTCAACATCTGAGGTTAAAGGACTCTAATTTGCTATAACCAAAGAAAATTTGGTGGCCTTCTACGACAGAGCCATAGCGCTGGTGGATAAAGGAAAGGCAACTGACATAATCTGCCTGGACTTGTACAAAGCCTTTGACACAGTCCCACATGACATCCTTGTCTCTAAGTTGGAGGGACATGGATTTGACAGAAGGACCACACGCTGGATAAGGAATTGGCTAGACAGCCGCACTCAGAGAGTTGTGGTCAATGGCTCAATGTCCAAGTGGAGACTGGTGACAAGTGGTGTTCCGCAGGGGTCGGTACTGGGACCAGTGTTGTTTAACATCTTTGTCGGAGACATGGACAGTGGGATGTTTTTGAGCAACCTGGTCTAGTGGAGGGTGTCCCCGCCCATGGCAGGGGGGGTGGAACTCTATGATCTTTGAAGTCCTTTCCAACCCAAACCATTCTATGATTCTATTATTCTATTCTATGAAAATTGAGACTGAAACCTGAAAAGATGGGAAGGAGCTTAGTGAAAAGACAGGAAACGTAGAAGAAGTTTGGAGGAAAAAGATTAAAAAGTGAGCCGAGTTTTACACTATACAGTAAGAGATGGAAATACTCGCAAATAGGTAAATCTACTCTGACAACAACTCTCTCATCATTATTGTCAGCAGGACTAACCCACATTAGAAAAATCAAGCACTTTTTGCAGGGTTTGCTGGGGTTCTTTTAAACTGGCTGGTTTGCTTTGGCACAGGTGTAGAGCAGAGGATGGCACAAAAATAAGAGTACTTTAACTTGCTGTTGTCACAGAGTTCTTTATGCTATGAAATCTTGCCTTCAGTTTTCCAGTGAAGGAAAATTGCTTCTGAAGGAAAAATTACTCTATTGGCTAGTGCCTCTATGTTCTTTCTGCATCTAATGTATCATTCAGCTACTGTGTAGTAAGTACTTCCCTCTATCTTTCCCACTGTCATCACTCCAATTTTGCACCTTTTTCTCATGGAAAACAATCTAGTATTCCACAGGCTTCTGCCACAAACATCTTTTTTAGACAGGTTTGTAACAGGATAAATTGAAAGAGACCTGAAACAAATTGTTTGGTGCTGGAAAAAAAGATGATGCTCAGTGGGTTTCTTTTCAAAGGATATCACTTGTCTTGTCATGCTGGTGAAGGGTGGGGTTTTTTTGTTGGATGGTGCTGATGAGAAAAAGGAGATAGGAACAGACTTGCATGGAACTTAGACTGCTTTATTTTTGTCTAAAATACTGGAGGGATGTGAATGTGACAAATCTCTAGTCTGCTTCTGTCCTCTTTGACTTGTCACCTTTTTAATTCAAGTGTTTCAATCTGTAGGACTTGGATGAGTTTAATGATACTACATACAACTTGCAACAAGGGCCAGTTGCAAGCGTTTAGAACAGTGCTGCAAGACAAAGGATGTATAAGACGGCCCTTCCCAGAGGAAACCTTCCTGACTTCCCACAGTTGGTAGGGTTTTTTATAATGCTACATCCTGCCTACCACCACTATACTGTAGAAGTGTATCAGCCTTCACTGAAGCCTGTTATTATTTGCATATATACAGACATCCCACATCCTGCTTTGCTTCACACACACACACACACACACACACACGCTCTCTCTCACTAGATGACATGAGGTGGGTATACAATAGCTGCACATCAGACTGGTATTTTCAGACTTGAGCTGCAGAATATATAGGGTTTACAGCTCATATCAGGATTTCTGCATTTACAAATCAGGTTTTCTGAATTTTAATTCCAACAATTCTCTCTCTTCCTTTCTCCCCTGCCCATCCCAACAATCATATTATATATATCCTGTATATGAGTGAGTTGATACCTTTGGTTTCTTGCAGGAGTGCAGGCTCAATATTTGTTGAAATGATCCAGGGACAGCCAATATTTGCAGGAACTTCTGGTACTCATGAACAGCTGGTGAAGATCTGGGCGGTAAGTAAAACATACCCTGAAATGGGAGAGAAAAAGAACCTGTTGCTCCAGCCACCTACTTAATTTTGAAGTCCTAAGCATAGGTCCTGTGAATAGCAGAAAGAATTTGGTCCAGTCTGCCACGTTCACAGCAGACTTTGTAACCCACTTTATATTTAGCAACTTTCTTACAGACACAGGAGTAAATTAAATGACTTTCCTTTGACGTTTGTCATCTCATCAAAAATTTAAAGCCAATTAAAGTGACATCAAATTGAAGAAGGCATAAAAGGTGTGCAGGTACTGCAAATTCTATTCCTTCTTGTTAAATCCTTTACTTACTGTAGGATACAGCTTACCATATTCTCACAAAGGAGCTCTAATACTACTCTTAAACTACCTTGAAAATGGCAAAACTCTGTGGTTTTTCAGAGATCCTTCTACATTTTAACTCAGAACATTTTGTATCATCTAGTTTATGGTGCAGCCCTAGAGACTGCTTTGGCATAATGGAAAGTGTGAAATTACTTTATAAGGGCAGCAGTGAGTGAGAGCAGACATATTCAGGAGTCTCTTAAGCCGCTTTTTCTGCTGGGGAAACTGAAACATAGAGCCATGTCCTTAGTGTGGCTTGCTAGAATTGAGGCAGTTACCAGCAGCAGCAGATTCTGTACATTCCTTACTGCTTGTTGCTGATGCTGTTCTGACAGGACAGTCAACCTATAGATTCTTGCTGCATTTTGCTGTAGGTGTCTGCCCTTTCACATTTCATCCCAGGGATTTACTCTTCTGCAGAGAGTGTTTCCCAAATGTGGATTTTCAAAGGAAAAAGTACAGAAAACTGAAATTTGGAAAGTGGTGAGAAAGGACTTTATAGCCTCAAGTCTGTCTAAGTCAGATTTTTCCTTCTTAATCCCTTCATCCACAAACACTCCTGCCTGGTAGGGTTTTCCTCTCTGCTTTTAGCTAGAGTGCGATAAAAAGAAAGACAAGTGGGTCGTTCTTAGCTTCAGTTCAGTCCATTTAAATAAATGCCAAATTTGTCTTTCATAGAGAGTAGGAAAAAAAAGGAATTATTGAGGAAAAAAACCAAACTTGGCCAATTAACAGGGTTCAAAGCCAGGGCAGGGCCCCATTTCCCAAGGTGTGAATGAAGGGTATCCTTCCACTTATGGCTCTGAAATCTCTGGATACATTTCCTGTGGTTTTGCAGTTGGAGGGTTATAGCCCTATCGTCATTTCTCTGGTATTATAACTAATACCATGATTAATAGGATTTGTGCTATAGAGGGCAAAAAAAACTTATTTAAAAATCATGAAGCTTTAAGAGCCATGAAATAATTAGTGCCTTTCACATAAGGTTTTATGTTATTATACAGCCTGGAATGAGGCTCTGTGTTAGGCCAAGATTTCAAAGCTCCTTAGAGGCTTTCAATGCCTAACTTGAGATATTTTGCTGAGTGTGAGGTTCAGAAGGGGGATTCCTACTGTTTCCTAATAGTCAGTTCCTTTCATGTACTAATAACAGAGGCACCCTGCCCTGGTTTTGAGACCGTCTGCATCTGTGGGCATGTGTCTGTATCACCCAGCATGCTTACCCCCACGTAGGAGTGTTGGTTCAAACTCCTCATAGATATATAGCTGGAAAATCCCTATTCTGTGAAATGTGTCTGTCCAGATGCATCATCAGGACTGACTGTCATTTTATCAACATTTCTTCTAGAGGCAAGTGCTACCTTAAGCAGGCGGCATCTCCCATCTCTATCCCTGGCTGCTCATTCCT
>NW_010141033.1:19930-71356 GCF_000699245.1 Pterocles gutturalis
CCCCTCACATGTGGGGCTGCATGAACTGGGGAACCTACAACTTGGTTTTCTCCATGGGTTACTCTAAAGAAGAACAGCTTATTTACCCAGTTCATCATCTGGCTGCACAAACAGTAGCACTGATGACCAGTAGTACTCATGAAGGGATGATGCAGGAGCAGGACCACATGGGAAGGGGTCAAAGAGGAGGGAGTGACTTTGGCTGGCAGTGCTGGTTAGGGAGCTGTGGCCTGAGTGAATGCAAACTGCAGTCTCTCCATTTCTCTAATGGTGGGGAGAATAAGCAAACCTGACAAACTTAAGATCCATCATTCAGATTTCAAGAGATCAGGCATAGGCTTTGCATTCAAAAACTCCATCTTATTGATTAACATTGTGTTGAGAAGGATTTCATGTGGGCTGGGTTAGGCTGCAGCATGCCATGAGTGTGCTTCTGTGGCTGAACTGAACACCTGACAAGTGCCAAATGAATGACTATAAGGCTTCTCTACATAAAACATAAAATATAACTTCCCAGGAAAACTAAGCAAAATCAGCTAGGTCGATTCTTTCATCTGGTTCATCACAGGAGAAGCAAGCAGTTAAAAGGCAGAGAGACAGCACAATGATTTATACCAGCTTAAAGCGCTTGCTGAAATACAGGCATTGTAAATATGTTTCTGGCTGAAACTATGCCTCTTCCAAAGTGGACTGAACTGAGCTGCACCAAGACTTTTCACTATAGTAAAAAGTGCCTGCTTGGGGAAGCATGGCAGAGTAGCAAGGATAGAGAAGCTCTTTTGCTTTGTCTGATGGCATGGACCAGAGTGTTAACACCTAGATTTAGGATGGATACACAACAGATAAAACAATCCCTAGAGTATAATTAATTTCAATTAAATAAATACAACTCATTGTCTGATTTGGTAAATAATCTCATTAAAGGTCCAAGGGTGAACAAAAAAAATTAAAATCACCTGCCCATTACCTTAGAAACTCAAAAATAGATCCAAATTAATGGGTTGGAATAGCATCTTTTGTAAAGAAAATATTCAGAAAATACAAGCATAAATCCCTATTCATATGGTATTCAGTGATTGGTGCTCTGAATGCTTTCACACCTGAACTCAGCAAAATTTAAGCATTTGCTGAAAACCTTATGTAGCAAAGTACAAGCATGCACAAATAAATATTTTCTTAAATTCTTCACCAAAGAGAGGCAGAGTACTGAGCTGGCCCTGGAGAGTAGGATTTTACTGTGTACTGAACTTCCCCAGCTCCCTCTGATACCTGATGGCTCACAAGAAACCTTGAAGAATGAGGGCCCAGATGAATGCAGAGATGGCACTTCAGAACACACACCTGGATTTTCAATGCAGAATATTTTAGAGGTTTTGCTGTGGCTTCCTGGAAAGTTAAGAGGGTAGCAAAAGAGAGCAAATTCTGGTTTCAGGTTCAGATTCCAACTCTCTCTTTCCTGTGCACATATAGTTTGCTTTGGGCAGACCTGCCCTACTTACATGATGCACACACCAGTCAAGAATGCATCCTTATCCAGAGCTGTCACGTTACCCTTGATGCGAGCTGCCTTCCAACATCCTCACCTGGCTGAACACTACAAGACACCTTCTCTTCGGGGAACTTTTAAGCTTCCAAGACTGATTTGGGGCAGCTTCCAAAACTGATTTTACGGGTGATCAGAGACAAGGATGCTACCCTTTGGTCTTTGCTGTAGTAGGCTGGGTCCACAAGCAGTTTGGAAACACGCTTGTGGCTGTCTTCTCCAGGTAGCTGTAATTGTCCTCACAGCTGTTTCCCAACTGTGAGTGAGAAAAGCAATCAGCTACCAGATGCACAACTGCAACCACCAGCCTTTTTATTTCTTCCTTCTTTAACGTATTTTTTTACTGATGCCTGTTTTCTTGCAATCTTATCACAAGTTTCTGTGAGGCCAAGTTCCCTATATGATATATCTCAGCTTTCATGTTAAGGAAAAGGAATTGTCTATCATATGCAAAGTGTAACGAACATGAGACAAATCTAATGTTGGAGAAGAGAAAGTCAATAAAAAGCCCTGACATTTTTCATGTTAAAATTTCACTGTTTTTTAAGGAAATCTGATAATTTTGGGGGTTGTCTGGATGATAAGCTTTGAATGCTTGGAGTTAGCAGTACTGATTTATAATACCATATCACATGCTGTGAACTCTTCTTAAATATGTGGCTTTACCTCTTCAGCACAACTCATCCATATCAATAGGCACGAGGCATTGTGCATGCAGTAAGTAATAATAGTAACACTAAATGTCCGCAACTGCAACTGGCACAGCAATCCAGACATGCTTGATCTCACACATTTCAGCAACTCAAATGAGGTTGGAGGAGGCTTTACTGGCCCAGACATTGCTCAGTGAGGACCTCCTTCTAAAGCCCACAATTCACAATAAAGACCAAAGACACTGATGAAGATTCTGGACCCTTCAGGAGGTGATACTGGACTGCTGTCTAGTACTTGCCAGTGAGTGACAGCTTTTCTTTTTCACCTCAGAATGGCGGGGGTTTCTATCACAGCTCACAGCCTGTGCTGCCGCTGTGCATATTGGCTGCTGCCAGCACAAGTGGGCAGAATAAGTCCCCAGTGCAGCTCTGGTGCTGGAGGACACCTTCAGTGGCAAAAGGGGCCAAACAATGTGACCTCTGGGCTGGCAAACACATGCAGGAGTGGCACCTGGCAGTGAAGCTACGTACACCTTCACTGATGTTCCCAGCAGCAACAACATTCAATCTCAGCAGGACCCTTTCTGCTATAAATCAAGTGCTAAATGTCAGTGTCCTTTATGCCCAGTGGTAGATCCAGCATCAGCCAGGGCAGTGTGAATTTGTGCTGATTTACAGTAAAGACCAGTCTCTCTCCATTGAGACCAATTCCTCCAGCTCCACACCAAGGCAGAGTACTGGCAGACAGAAGTTATTGCTCTTCTTACTCTCTTCTTTTGCACAGGTATTGGGGGTTCCGACTGAGGACACCTGGCCAGGAATTTCCAAGCTCCCCAACTATAACCCAGGTAGGATTTAACTAACAAGGATGCCAACTTTTTCTCTGAGCCACTAGCCACTCAGTTTTTGTGTCAGTAATTCTCATTATGAAAAATTCTGTGCTTCAGTGTTACTAAATCTCTTGAGCTAATGATAGTATTGTTGTAGGACCTACAACACCACTGGGATTGGCCTCATATGCAAGCAAAGGTGGCAAAGTTGCCTCACTGCTTGCTGGGTGTGTGTTAGGCTGATGGAAGATTTCATTGCTGCAAGTGCTGACAATGTAGCTGATCTCCACTCCCCAGTGCACAGGATCAACGTCTCCTGGTTTAGACTGGAAAAGCTGACAGATACCTGGAGATAGTTTATCTGAACTCTCCTTATTTTTATGGAGATTGGTTTGGGGGCCTTTAAACCTTAGTTTTAAAGGTCACTGTCCCTGATTTTGATGTGGGCAAGGTGAGAAATCTGTGTGATTTATAAAGCTGGCTTCTTTTATTTCCGCATGGGCTGGTAGAGAAGTCTGTGTCCTGGACTTCAAAGGGCTAGTTGTCTCTTATTTTGATGTGGGCAGGTTGAGAAGTATGCTTTGAAAAGCTAGCTCAGTCACTCTCCCTCTCTCTCTCCCCCCTTCTCTCTTTCTCTCCCTTTTTGTTTAATGTTTTCTCTTGGGAAAATATATTCAACTGTCAGTGAGGGGGAAATGATGAACACATTCTCAGCCTCTCAGCAGGATCATTCTCTGAGAGAAATATAAAAGTGAAATATTAAAAACCCTAGAATCTGAAATCTAGCCATCGACAGTCTAGCCATTCTCTCTCACTTGTACCCTGAAAGAGTGGTGGGGGGAGCCTGTCTATCTGGAAGAGGGGAAAAAGAGCAAGGGGGAGAGGAGGAGGAGGGAGAAGACATGCTTTGAGCAAGAGTTTACAGGTTTAGTAGAGCATAGTAACATCTTTTCAAAGAAGTGGGTGTTGTTCTGTGACCCAGTCCAAGATGCCCCTCCTTTGATTCTGGTGCATGAACACTAACAGCCCCCATTTTCACATGGTAGCTGCGATTGGCTGAACAATAACCTGGTCTCACAGTCGAAAGGACTGGAATCCTTCACACAATTAGCTGAGACACATTAATCAAACCAGCGTGAAATGGGAATGTGTCGCTGTCCACAGCAAGTTTAATTTGGATAGGGAGCAAGCCCAGAGCAGACAGCTGGAGGAAGCACGTTCTTCTCTAAGCCGCTGAAGGCTTGGCTGGGTAGTCTACAAGTTGGGAAGGGTAGTCTGGGAGGAAAGAAATGCTCATGTGTGGGACAAACTGATCACAAAGAAATTTTTTTATGCCAGTCATCTGCTCATACAAGGCCAAAAATTCTCAGCAATGATGATTAGATATCTTGATTATATATAGAGGGACAATCTAAAAGTGCAACCATTAAGCCTATGCAAAGAAACTAGTACAGACAGCAGAGAATGTGTGAATGCCCAGAACTGCCCTGAGCGGTGACTCCTATGTCAGGGCTGGGAGGGAGAGGACAGGCACCTAGGCAGCACATAAATAGCTCCAGTAAAGACAAGTCCAGTTATCATAAGAAGTTTTCAAGTCCAAGTTGCTTTCAGGCTTGATAGAAAGTTTCCCTAATGGACTCCAGTGGGGCAGAACTGACCTGTGCTGTGCTATGATCCTGTGATGCTGGTGCCTTTTGTGGCTGGAGCAGGCAGAAATGCAGGAGTTAGAGGACACCTTCCTGTGGGAGCATCCCACCACGCTAGCAAACACACGGGAGAGGGGTGCTGAGCCAGTGTTTGGGGCAGTAGCTGTGCCAGCTGGAGAGGGAGCATCCCTTTCCCCTCCTCAGAGCCTGCCTGAGGGGCTCCAAGCTGCTCCAGCCACGTACTGGAACCAAGCACTTGGCTCACACCTGGATTATACAAACTAGTCTGGATAGAAGGAAGTTAGTCATATAAGGTTGGACTATTTGCCCTAGTCATGAACTGAATCAAGTCAGTTTTTGATGCGGCTGCTGGTAAAAAGGCAAACTAGTCTCTTTGTTTAAAGCTATTTGCCATTCACATGCTCCTGTGCACTTCCCCTCTCTTCCCTGAAGCACAAGTGCTGCTTCATCCCCCAGGACACGCTCAGCCCAAGCGGAAGCTGTGCAGTCTGCCTGAGAAAACCTTCTCTCTTGAGGTTATTTCCAGCCCAGTTGTGTGAATCTGAGTGCCTGGGATTGTTCAGGCAAGCAAACAAACTTTGGAGGCTTCCCCAAATCTGATGGCTTGAATGCTTTTAGGTAGTCCTATTGATGTCTGTGTGAGCGCAGGCAGCAAACAAACAGGTTCCTGCCGGAGGCAAGGAACGAACACCGGTAAAACAAAGCACTGAGGTGTGATCCTATTCACGTTGAAGTTGATGGCAAAACTCCCACTGGATTCAGGCAGTGTAGGCTCAGCCCCAGACTGAGGTTGTTACTGGAAAGGTTCCTGGGCCAGGTGGGTTAGTAGGTGTCTTTGAAATGAAAGCTGGAAACCTCCAGATGTTTTCCTGTCACTACTGTGGGCTCAAGCACATCCTGCTGCAGAGTCTGAAGAGGAGATACAACATGGGCTGTAGAGCCTGTGAGCCAAGGAAGAGCAGCTCCCCTGCCCCCTCTACAGACAACTGGCAAGGGACAAAATGTGCAGAGGAGTATTTGACCACCCGATGACCCTACGCCTGCTTGCACAAAGAAGTTCAGAAATGGGCCTCATGCCCATTGCCCACATTTTGCCAAAATCTCAACCTGTGCCTGACCCCAGGTGAACAGGAAGATTGGGTGAGGAACTCTTCCGTGGCCATCCCTACATCTGATGGTCTCCCCCTCTCTCCGCAGGAGAGGCACCTGGGGTAGGGAATTACACGCAGCCGTGGCACCTGAAAGGACAGTTGTACCCCAGCCCTGGCTTGAGAACTGGTTCCTGTAGAATACGAAGGGTTGGGAGAGCTCCAGCGCCACGTCTCAGCACACTCGCTGGCCTGGTCCCTGGCTCCCTGGGCTTAGGAGCCCTGCCTGTAGCGACGAGGCTTTGCCCTGTGTTTGTTCATTTGTTCTGTTCCCCTCATTTTGTTTCCCCTGAAAGAGGCAGTTGTAGCTCTGTTAACACTATTTTTGAAAGCTCTCATGCTGTGTGAGCTGAAATCCTTGCATTAATCTACTGCTGTGTTCATTTCACTGCGCTGAAAAGCAGGGAGTTTAAATCCCCTCTAAACACCATTGGTGACACCAGAAGGCCAGTGTTTTGATCCAGCCCCATTAATGGTTACAAGTTTGAATCCAGACAGCAGGGGTCAAGGGCAGGAAAGGATTAGGAATCACAGCCCATGACATTAAGCTAGCGCTTTTGCCAAACTGGGAATATTGAAGTGCCCAGTGCACCGAGGTGTTTTTTGTTTCCTTTTTCTGACATTTGGATTCCAAAGAGCAGGGAACAGTGCTTATTTGTTTACAGCATTATGAGTTTGCTATGAGTGAGCTTTACTCCTTGATTAATCGCACAGGCTGACTAATTAATTTTCCTATGGCAGGTAGTATCATCTCACTTAGCAGACGCAGGCCTTACACTGGGCCTTTGCAGATGCAGCAATGACTTTTAAATTAAGCCTAGTTTTTCACATATCTGAAGGCTCTGCTGTGCTGAATGAAAAGAAGCTTTTAGAAGCTTTCCAGAGTCAACTTCTGCTCCCGAGTAGATTTTTAGTATCTGTTGCGTTTCCAAAATGTCACCAGCAGATGGAGGCAACAAGCAGCAGGCGCTGGACCACAAACTTCAAATGACATTTTTTAGAATGCAGATGAACGTCTGCACTCCGAGTGCTTTTTTCTTTTCCTTTTTTTTTCTTTTTTTTTTTTTTTAATCACAGTTTTTATGCTGATGCTTCATTTAACAGATGGGATGCTTGGAAACTGAATTCTAAAACGATGAAATTTTAATTGTCATAATAAACTGCATGTGGCTTTGATCCCAAAGCGAAGAGCAGCGCTGTAACTAATGCGCAGTATATGCTGGCCCAGCTGCAGGGAAACTTCCTATCTGTCTGCACTGGGCACAGACTGCAGTTTCCAGCCTGCCACACAGACAGAACTCTGCTTCTGTCCTGCAGCCACAGAAATTTCACTAATGAGATAATTTTTCCCTGCAAGCCTGCAACCCCAGTGAGCAGGGCTTGGTATCCTCTTTCTCTCCCTTCATCAATTAGGAAAGTTTAACTTTTGTCCTCTGGCTTGCTTGCCTCATTATCAGTTCATTAGCCACTTCCACCTGGGTTTTCATACAGGAACATGTTTCCTCATTAGCACACACTGCCTTGCATACAGATAGAAAACAACAAAACCAAGCACTACCTTTCAGATCTACTGGTATTTTAAAAAAGCTAATCAGCCCTACACAATCCTATCATTTTATGTCTATATCATCATTGTAAAACGATTAAATCAGTAGTTCATCCACTTTTTGGAATGATATCCAAATATTCTTTATCTCTTGCCTTTAAGGAGTAGCTGTTTACTTTGTTTTACAATCTTAGATTGGTCTTAATCTTACAGTAGGGAAAATATTTACTGCTCTGTTCTTACCCTGCTCGACACAATGGGGCCTCGGCAAAAGGGTTTGTCTATATGGGGTCAGTCAGGAGATTAATCTGAACTGATTTAAAGTGGATTAGTTAACTGCATTAAATCCTTGAGCAGAGACACACTGTTTTCTTATCCATATCTTCCATTTATAATCAAAGCTCTGTACACTCAAAGTGGCAGGTTTGGCAGTCCTCACTCAAGCAATGAGAGATGTGTTTGGACAGTGACAGCAGTCGTTGGCTCACTGGCTCTTTATACTACCCATTGCAGATAATCTCCATGTTATGTAAATGATAAATTTAAGTCAAGAGGCTTGCCTGAGACAGCAAAGACTATAATTCAGGTATTCCTCCCAGTTCCCAGTAAGCAAGCTGATATTTCTATCTGTAATGTAAAGAAAATCCTATTTCCACTTTGGAATGTTAATCCTGAAAATGCAGTCCACAGAAACAAAGTAATATTTCACTTAGATATCATTGAAACATTTTGCCCTGCTGTTATCAACTGAACGTGCATTTTTTAACTTTTATGTAAAACTCATATTAATGTTAAAAGATTTCAGTAGAGTTAAAATATAATATTTAAGTCATCTTGACATTTTAATTCAATATTAAAAGAAATTGATATATTGTCATGGAATGTTTCCATCTCACAAATCAAAATTTTCTGGCAGAAACTTATAACATTTGAAAGTTTTTGGTCAGCTCTGTAAAGACATAAAAATTTCTACCTCATACAAAAAAGATATCTTATGCGTTTCCAAACCATTTAAAATTTATTTTTCTTCTATTCTGCCTGGAAACTTTACATCACTATTCAGTATGGACAATTTATTTCTACACTTTTATTACAGTCAAGGGGGCAAAATGAAGGAAAGAGGATCCAGATAAAATGTTATTAGTGGTCCAAGAGGAATGTTCTGCCAGAGTTAATCTTGGTGACTGATTTGGGAAGGGGCTATTCAAGATACTAATATATAACTTCTATGTACTGGTAGTAACTCCAGTGCTCTGACACCTAAAAAGTCATGAATCCTGTCCCAGGTTACATTGCCATTTACTGCTTTAGCAATTACCTTTGTACACTTCAATTGTGAACTGTTAACTTACCCTGTGATAGACAGGGTTAACGACCTGCTTGCCTGGCTTAATGGTGAAAGATTGCTGTTGGAAAGGTTAAGCACTGAAAGTTTGCACTTTTTCAAATTGTCTGTGCATCAAGTCAGACACTGAGTGACCAAGCCTGTGGTCCTGGCACTCTGGAAATGGCCACGCAGGCAAAGGCGGAGGGGACTCCTGCTTTGCCGGCAGCTTCTGTCCCTGAATGATGTGGCTGGTGCTCCCAGGCAGGCAGGGAGGGCAGATGCTCTCTGATGATGCAGCATAAGCCCCAGCCAAGCTCTGAGTCTACTGGCAACAGACCAGTGATGCTTGCCTCCTGGTGGTCTCCCTACCATGGGGAATGCTTGTCCGGGCTGAGCTGGAAGAGAGGTCTACACCCTTCCTGCTCTCCATTCCATGGCTAGAGCACGCACCATTCATCTCTGTTGTCAGAAATGGTGCTCAGGAAAATGTAGCTTGCTAGAAATTACAGCCTTTCTGATGCAAGAAAATATCTCTGTTGATCAGCTCTAAGGGGAAATCTTCCAGGCTTAAGCCATTCGTTCATATGTAAGCCTGAGAAAATTTATGCTTTGTAAGAAAACATTTGAGGAATTTATTCCTCTACATTTTCCACAATGTTTAGAAATGTGTCCTTGAAAAATGGCAACAACAACATGGCCTTCCCAAAAGTGCTAACTCTGAAAAGTTCCAGTCTGGTAGAGATGCTTGAATCAGTAAGTACAAAGTGTGCATGAAAATGGTTAACTTGATAAATGACAAACTTACTGAGGGATTGACAGCAAGAGCAGCAGGCAAGAAGAGAGTGGGACCCAAGTGCCTTTGCTCTGTCCCCTGTCTTTCTGCCAAATCCATGCAGAAAAGCCCCATATGCCCACAGGGGAATAGATGAAGCTCAGCAGCCCCCTTAAGCCAAGACAATTGCTGGGAATTCAAGCCTGCAAACCTCTTTCTGCTTCCTTCATGTGAAGGCTTTAGGGACTGATACTGCTTTTATTGAAGTCAAAGCAGAGTCGCAGTGTAACAGAAGGAGGCCCAAGGCCTATATTCACAGATGTATGAAAGGAAAGGGTTACAGAACTGGAACAGCCTTATTAACATCAATGCTGGTACTCAAGTCCTATAGGAATAATGTATATTTATAAATACTAAGATGACAGATTCTATAGGGCCCTTTGAAATTCTGAGCACACGGTTTTTGTAAGGGCTCAAAGAATGGTTTTTGGCTTGATTTTCATTTAATCCTGTGATTGCATATTACACTTTCTAGAACTGGTTGCTTCCAGGAGACCTCAGAGACTCTGAGTCATCTGTGACAGGTAAGCTACCTATAACGGCAATGTCAAAATCGCCTCTGGGTTTATTTGTTTCTTTATGCAATCATTTAACTTGAAATGAGTTCTTTTGGCAAGCTCAGGAAGAGCAGGGTGGCTCTGTAGTAACAAGCAGATCTAACGTCAGTTAAGCAACTGATTTCGAGAGATCGCAGTAGAGGTAGGCACATAGTGGGTTTATTATTCTCAGAGGAGTAGTGATTATTCTCAGATAAGCAGTGATTCAGTGACATTCTGAGCAGCTTTTTGTGGGGCACAGTTCAATTCAGAAGGTTGTACTTTCCCAGGCCCCCTTACCCAGACTGAAGACTGGCTTTGCACTGTCCCAATTTTCATTTCTGGAAACAGACTGTAGGAGTGTTGCTCAACAGTGGTAAGAAAGACGTGCTAGGACAGCATTTTCACAAGACAATAAAATAACCTTGTGATTAGTTAGGAGGGGAAAATTCACATTCTTCAGTGGCCAAAAGCTATGAGACTAGGGCCATGGTTACATACCTCGGCTTGACCAGGTGTGCCAACACCGCCCAATCACTCCCTAGTGTGCTAAGAGAAGCGAGTATTTTTCAAGCATATATATGTATATACACACACACGTACATAATGTATCAGTGAAAGGAATTTATAATCAGGCAAAGTCCCCTAACCTAACTCAGAGAGTCATTAAAATCGAATCCCCTCCCAATAGTGATTTTGAGGCACAAAACAGTCTTTATAGTTATGTAGGAAAAGACTAGACAGGATGTCCTCAGGGTTGTGTTCATGCACAGGTCAAGAATCAAATATCCTTTGAGGACATAACCACATTTTTCATTGCTGCTGTTTATTATCTGTTCAGCTCATCACTTGGGATCCAGCCCTGCTCAGAGAGAAGTGTGCTGCCCTTCAGAGCTGGGTTTCCCCGATACTGTTCTGAATGGCTGAACAAACATGCTGAAGTTTTCAGCAAAGCATAGGTTGCTGAAATGCCAGCTGTTGTCATGCACATCCTCAGAAACACGCAAAGCTCAGCATGTCCCAAACCCTGATAACACAGGTCCTGGAGCAGAACAAATCCTCTCTCAGCCTGAACACAGAAATAACTATATTCCTTGCAACAATGCTGTGTTGCACTTCTGCTTTTTGGCCAGTCTCTTGACAAGCCCCACTGCAGCCCCATACCGACAGGCTGGCCCAAGCACCTCTGCAGCAGAGCTCTGGGCTGCATGTGGGCCAGCTCCAGCTCTGTGTTACCGAGTCCTTATGCCGGTATGGCCAAACGGCTGCCTTGGCATGCTTGACTCTTGAGAAGGAAAGAGCTGCTTCATACAGACTGCTCAGCCATGACTTGCCATGGCCAATTAAGAAATCAAAGGGGAGCTTTGTGCAGAACTCGGCCACCACCAGGCAGCCTAAGCCGTGGTGGGAAGCACTGAACCATCTTGCTGCCCAGTGTGGGAGGCTGCAGCAGCAGGGACTGAGGGGGCAGAGGGTTTCCAGTAAGACCCTGCTATGGCAGGGGCAGCCTGTGGGGCAGCTCCAGCAAGCAGCCTCAGGCTGGATGTTTTGGCTTCCTCTCCCATCCCCGCTCCCCAAGGCAGGAGGGGCTCGAACCATTTTGCTGGAGGTTAGAATTCAGCAGTTACCTACCACAGTGAGGCCAGACACGTTTTATAAATCTGTTTTTCAGAATCTCTCTCTCTCTCTCTCTGTGTTTTTTCCCTTCTTTTTTTTACATTTTTTCTCCTCAAACCAAATATGTCAGCATGTCAAATGTCCTGTGTAGGGAGGGGGAGTGCAGCAGCAGGGGGATCCCGGCGCCTGATGTCACTTGGAGGGGAAACACTGGTGGGGGCTCAGGGGGAAAGCACAACAGGCCATTCTCTGATGGGCCTCCTGAAGCTGAAACATGATCAGATGAAACAAACAAAGTAAAAGCTGTAAAACTAAATTACTATTTATGTTTGTTTCCTTGTTAGTTTGTTTTCTTTCTTCCACTTCCTTGTCCCCAGCTGTGTGCTTCTCTAGAAAGCAGCCACTTGGCATTGGTATTTGTTGGGCATGGAGCATGTGTGTATTACATCTATTTTAAGCACTCATCTTGAGCAACAGATTAATCTCCGTGAATCTGCAACACATTTTACAACCAGCTGCACTAATGGCACTAGGGTAGGAAAAGGGGAAATGGTATTTTCTTTAGTTTTTCAGTTTTGACCTCTGGTCTGCCCAGTGGGCCAGTCAGGTTATTTTGTGCACTTGCATTGTCACTGTAAACTGGTAACACCAATCTCTGAAATTCCAGCTATGACATGTAAAATATAGCCTCCACAGCAGTATTTTCCCTTTTACTTACAACCTTCTTTCTACAAAATAACAATTTTATTTCAAAATTCCTCTGAAAACATGAGTTTTAGCTGAAACCCTGGATGCATATACTTCAACATAATCAAACTTATATGGAAAAGCAAATGCCCTGGAAAGCTATATAGCTGGGGTGGGTTTATCCAGCTCCCCTGTGTCCCTCCACTTTCTAGTGCCTCAAGCTCTGAGAAGGGCTGGGTGAAGTTCTGGTTACAGCTTTCTGGCTTGTGCTCACCTCCTATGCTATTTTTTCTCCCATTTTCCTAGGCTGAGCAGGGTGCCAGCAGCGGAGGATTTGGCCTCCAGGATGCTTACAGCCTTCCCTTGAGGCTGGATCCTGGCACAGGATGCACTTCTTCATGGCTTCTTCAGCCCTCTGCCTCCTCAGCTCTATCAGGCTCGTGATGGTAATTAAACTCTATTTCATCTCACCAAGAAAGAGGTTCTTCACATGCCATTTATTATGAGTTTCTTCTGTACTCTGAAAGTCTCTACCATTCACTTGGACTTCTCTGTCTTTTTGGCCTGCCCTACCTCCCCACCCCCGTATACTGCAAGGTTTACATCCCATTGCACATTTGACAGCTTGTTTTTCATTTTCTTCCACTTCACCACAGTGTTAATACTAGAAGGAGACCTGGATGGGCTGCTGCTATGGTACATTTACAAAACAGAGGTGTATATGCTTTGACAGGTCGTTTCCCCCCCCTCCCCCCCTATTCTGTAACCCCAGGGGCCTAGAGCTTTCCCTCAGGCTGGCTCACACTGTGTATTCAGCATAGCACATGACAGTCCCTCCTGATGTCCTGAATTCCCAGCCTCTCAGCATGATGTGCTAGCCCCAATTCCCTTGGACCGCTCCTCCTGCTCCCTTTTGATGTTCAGAGACAACAGCTGTTCCTCATACCACACCAGTTCTCCCTCAGTTTTCCCTGCTTTATTTTCTTCTTCCCTTGCTCCCTTCTCTTAAGCACACAGCTGCATATACACAGATCTGCCTCTCCTCCCCGAGCTGACAATAAAAAAAGGGTGTCTCAAGCTACAGGTTGTGTTCCCCCCTAGAAAAAGCTCCCTCCTGTCAGGCAACAAACCAGAGAGCCCTCGCATTCCCCGCTGCCTCCTGGGCAAATACACTAGATAGTTTGGTGGGGTTTTTTAAGATAGGGGCAATTAAGAAGAAGCCTTCTTGGACTATGTTGTCAAGCTATTTGAAAACTTAATTTCTGGCTCCTGTAACACATCCCAAGTGAAGGAGCAGCCAGCTAGCGTCTATCCCAAACCGCTGACCTTCAGAAGGTGCTCTGTGTGTGTATGTGCATGAGTGAGAGACATCTGCATTCCTTTTCTGTTCACCCAGCCACAGAGCACAAATCTACTTTGACACTTTTAGAAAAATGAAAAGATGGAATCTCGCAGGAGCCTGCCTGTGCCGGGGGGGGAGGAGGGGAGCACGCACAGCAGGAGGGAAGTTGACTTTTCTTTATACATATAGGGTTTTTTCCATGCAGAGTTTAAATTATGCCTGATAAAAGGAGTTTCGTGGATGTTTCAGTTCTTTCAAACCCTCCTGGCTTCCTCCCAATTAAATGAGGTTTGTCAAAGCCACAGGGCTCTGCTGCTGCCGGAGAGGCGGACAAGCACTTCCCGCAGTGACATCTCCAATCCCCAAGGGAGAAGATGAAAGTGTCAGTGCCAAGAGAGAGAGAGAGAGTGTGGAAAAAAAACAGGTACAGAGACAGACAGTGTGAGAGAAAGGAAGAGAGTGAGTAGAAACAGAAGAAATGAGAAAACAGATTGGCATAATGTGTCAATCTCTCTGACATGCTGCCATAGAGGGGATAGATTCATTTCACCTGGGTTTATGCACCATCCCATATTTATGATCCCTCATATTGCACTGAGAAGTACCTTGTGGACAGGAAACTGCATGGCGTTATCATAGCAACCGATGTGTTGGGAACAGAATCAAAGTGCGCAGGGCTGAAACAAGTACAGTAGGATCATGCAAGACCATATTCATGAGTGACTCACTAAGCCTGTAAAAATTAAGCAATTCTGAATAATCTCCCATGTAGCCATCCCTATTGCCTTAATCATGTAAGACATTTGTTCTCTCGTGTCATTTTGGCATCACACTATTTTCAAATTTAACCATATAATTTTAAAATTCTGGTTGCTATGATAACACAGCACAGATTTTAAATATATTCTGTTCCCACTTTGTTCTTGAGGATGCTGGCTATTAGTCCCCATCCTCTGAAGGAGAAAGTTAAGCTGGAGATGAAAGGTGAAAGGAGGAGGGGGTTAATCCCAAGGTGTGTGAGAGAGTAAGAGGGAAACAACACTTGAAAAAATAAAAGGTTCCCATAATAAATTATTTTCTACTTTTATGAAATAATTGTAGCCATAACTGTCCTTTTTATAAGTTGCTATGACAAGCTGAAAGCCAGAGGATGTTTTTCAAAGGTCAATTCCTAGGAAAAAATAATTTGAGAAATCAGTGTTTCAAATATAGGTACCCCTCCAAATAGCATGTTTCTGATTATTGAGGGGAATGTTAATGGCTAGAGGCTGGCTGCTGCCCCTGGGAAGAGAGAGAGTGAACAAGGGGCTCTTTGCCTCCTGGTGGCCAGCTCCTGCAGAGGGGAACAGCTTTGCTGTTGCTTATGCTCATCTGGATGCAAAGTGCTAGAAAAAAAGAGTAGCCCACGCTGTAAGGGAGGAAGACTCTCTGTCCCCCGAGTGGGGCTGGTCCACAGATGGGCCTCTCCTACAGCTGCTCACTCCTGTGCCTCTAAGTGCTAGAAGAGGCTGCTAAGGCCCAGGTTCAAACCCCACTCATCATCTTGGTGGCTTTAATTCTATACACGCCACCAGGACCTCTGGATATGCAACAGAGGAGAGGAGCAGGGGATTCTCCAGTTTCCCTCCACAGTGGCTAGTAGTCTAAGGGGTGGCTGTGATGACCTTTCATAAAACTGGAACATTTGCTGTCCTTTTTCTGGCCTAAGCCAATCCTGACACAATTATCTTTGAGCAGTGCAACCCTACACTACAGCAGCTCTGACAAAACTTCAGTCTAACCCTTTGCCACCTGCTAAAGCAGAATGTTTTCTGTCCAATTAATCACTCCTGGAAGAAAGATGAGATCCTTGAATCAAGAAAGCGTGAGCTGCGCTCTCAACTCAGTGTCAGTCCTGAAGTGCAAAGGGCCTTCTGAGAAGGTATCTCACTCTGCTGTCACACAGGTCAGACACAGTAACAATTGCAGCTTATTATTCTTAGTTATAGATTTGGTTTATTTTCCCTCTCTTTTGCCACTGAATGCTTTAGAGCAGGCTCGCAGGCAGGGAGGGTGAGCAGTGGGATTTGGGGTTAGCCCCAGTGCACTCCCAAGAAAACACAGTGCATGAAGAGCTCTGGTCAAACCACCCAGGTGGCCTGAGCTGGTACCTCAGATCCTGTCCCTGTCGTACTGACGTCCAGGCTCAGTATAGACCTTTCTCACAGCTCAGGAAACATTCGACCCTGGGCATACCATTGGCATAACAGTTAGTCATCAAGTCCAATTTGTGCTCTATGTGGAGGGTTGTGAGTTGCGTGGATATGACCCTGGCTTTGGCTAGGAGACACGTGCTGCTTTTGGGTACGGTTGGTCTCTGGTTGTTGCCTCCCCCCAGCAATTCCAAACCAGGGTTCCAGGTGGGGATGACACTGCCCTGTGTATGTCCTAAAGCAGCCCACTGTTCAGCTTTTCAGAGACAACAAGGACGAGGGAGGCTTGATGTTGACAGACCACTGTAATTTTAATGCTTGTTGCATCTACATTATTGCAAAGCAAGGATAGGCAATGAGGAGGTTAAAGCTGCAAGCCATTGCCTACCAAAACTCCCATTATTGTTGGGATTAGCTAGTGCTGGTAGATGTTATCACAGGGCACGTATAAAGAAGAGCTGGCTTTCATGGACATCTTGTTTAGGTTGGCTGCTTTCCCTAGGTTCTCCTACATAGCTGAAAGGCTTACATAGTAACAATTTTTTTACCTCTGTGCTTTGCCACCTCTGTATACAGCAAATGGATAGCCTTCACTGCAAATCAGATACAGGCTCCTTGAAAGTGAAGTTCCCACCAGGTGAATCAAGCTTGTCTATAATGTGTCTTAATAAGGGAATAAAACAAAACTGGTGTTAAGCAGCAAATCAGCTGTCACTCCGGAACCAGAAGCAGTTTTTTCTGTGAGGTGACAAAGCAAATCTTCACTTAACTCAGAAAAAACACCCCTCACTTCACCTGGCCTGATCTCCACAGCAGTGGAAGGTCTGCTTGCATTAATACTGCCAGAACTATGAGGTTTTGTAGTATGTCATTAAATCAGCACCCTAGGAAAGAGCCATTGCAACATCACAGCAGATGTGTGCCAAGGGCACAGGCCTCTGGAGATGTCGCCCCGCTTAAGCTCTTCCCTGGGCGCTGGCCTGGAGCAGACGTCGTGCTAGCAGGTGCAGGGCCCTGTTTAGGAGCACAAGGCAAAGGGGAAGACGGGAAAAGAAGGAAGGCTCACTCCCCAGCTCATGCTCTTGGAAAAGCACAACTGGCACAAAGTTTGTCCCACATGACTTGTGGAAACAAAGTCCTACAGACGTGGATCAAATGCTCTGACTCCCATTGATCTCAGGCCAGAGAATCTCTATAAAGGTCTTATTGTTCAGGGAGATGAACTGCTCTTGTGGGGGAGGGCTGTTAATACCCTTCATGGAGGCAGATGCTATTGCATCAGAGGTTAGCAAACACTTTTCCGTATTTTGTCTAAATCACAAGTTATATCTGAGGTTTCTTTAACTTCCACTTTCCCTTTAACACTCTGAAATGCAAATCTGAGAAGATTTAGTTGTCTTGTTTGCTGTGAAAGATATCCGGACTGGAACTCCCATGTAGTTGCTTCCCATCCTCAGGTGCACTTCTGCCTTCACCCACTTATCAGCAAAAAAGAGCAAATGGGGATGTAGTAATCAGATTTCTAAGGCACAAAAGTTAAAGCTAAGTTTGAGATTGTGACAGCAAGCAACCATGAGCCTAGGAACTCAATTAGCCTGAAAGACAACTATCTCATTATCTTTCCTAAAATGATATAAATACATAAGAATATAAAAATTTAAAATAAACTCTCTCTCTATTGACTGTCTAGATGACTGAATTTCACTGTTCAATTTCTTTAAACACCCACTTTAGTATTTATTTATTCTAAGCGTGAAGCAGCTACGATAATTAGACTGTCAGATTTGGTAAGTTAATGAGGAGTCACTGGAGTGGAAGGTTTTGCATTTGTGAGATTGCTGAAGGAGAGAAGCTCCGTGCCTTTGCTCTATCTCTTTTTTCTTTTTCTTTTTTTCCCCCTCCACTGGGTGGGAAGGAGAGAGCTTGGCAGAGCATAGATCCATTTGAATCCTTTTGATTAGTGGGTTGCATTCCCACCACTGTTCTACCAAATAATATTTTGCTGGTTGCTCCAAGAAAAATAAAAAAGAAAAGAAACCGAAGATGAGATTTCTAGAGAAGGGTGCCTAGATTAAAGAAATAATTTTCAAAAAAAAAGTCAGAAGGAATAGAGCTGTGAGGAATAGGATCCTGATTAGTTTATATTGTGGCTAATGTCACAGGAGAGCATTAGGAAAGTAGCACAGTAAAGGAAAAGGACCATTTTGCAGCTTTCTCTTTAACCTGTTTTTTCTACAGAACAACCAGTGCTCACAGTTCCAGGAGTGAGACTGCAACCTGAAATCTGTGACCTGTTTGCTTCTTACTGAAAAGGCCGTCTCTCAGGAGGTTCAAGCAAGTTTCAGTAGAAAGCAGGGATGATTGACTAATTCTAGGGTAAATGCTTAGCTGCCACTGTCAAAACTGCTGCCACTATCCTTAGCACGTGAATTCCTTAGTGTATTGAAGGTGGGAAAACAGAACTGATACCCAGGGCCAGATGACCACATCCCAGGCTGAGGACAAAGTGGGAAATCTCACATTCAGAGTGAAGAGATCAGCAAGCCAGTGGCCCCCAGTGCACAACCCTGAGTGGTATCATGGGAGGTTTGGGTTTGTTTCATCATATTCCCAAATCTCTGACCAGTGCCCTTTCCTTTGATGCCTCCCCCATCAAAATATTGCTTCATTTCCCCATTGCTTAAACTGACCAAATCACTTTGTTTGCCTTTGTCTTTGTTTATTGAGTTCACATTTTATAGCTTACTTGTTTTGGTTTCACACACAGTGGAACCTGAGCAGAGCTAGGCAAAATCTTAGCTCATAACATCCTTGGTTTTAATTAATCAGTACTTTAATACGACACACCTCAAAATTATGCTTTTCATCTCCTTTTTGTTACAGAAGACCAAAAAAATAACTTAAAATCACTGTTATTGAAATAAATTACCAGGAAAATATCCTTTTATTACATCCTGTCTCTTTGTTTACGTTGTACATTTGTTAACAGCATGTATCCAGTCAGTGTCACCAGCTGGGTCTGTGCTTGCAGGGCAGACCTGAAAACTGATCTTGGGGCCAAATTAGTTTGACTATCTTATTGTCTGCCAAGCTAACAGGCAACTGAGCTGTGATAGCAGGGCAAACCTCAGCTACTTGTCTGTGCTTTCAAATGCATGTAGGTGGCATGTACCTGCTACAGGATCAGGTCCCAGCATTCAGTGCCTGGTCTCACAGCCTCTCTCTACATCTGTCTTCATCACATAAACAGCAGGCAGACAGGACAGCCTCGAGTCCTTTTGAGAAAGACCTGACATTGTCAGCCCTGTGGCCAGATTGGGTTTTGGAGGCAGCCTGAATACATTCCCCTCTCACCTGCTCACCTAAATGCAGACTGGGCAGCTGTTCCCTCTCTGTGATCAGAGAGGAACTAATCCTGCCAAAAAAGCTGGTCGTCAGCTCCACTAAGGCTTCTGGGACAACTCACTTGAGGAGGGCACTCATACTTCAGTGTTCCATGACCTTGGGTTTGGCCAGTTTTAATTGATTTTGAGAGTATTTCACAAATACGTAATTTAAAATAGTGAAGCCATGAAAATAGTAGGAGATACTCTTAAAAAAATTTTTTTCTTAATATTAACCTGGCCTTAAAGTGATTGTGTCCATTTTTTTAAGCTGCTTACAAAACATACTAAACAAGCTTAAACGTCAACTCAAAGTTTTCTTCTGCACTTCATTACAGGAAAACATTCTATAAATAATAGTGTTCATATTATTAATTCTCTTTTTAAAAAAAGTCATCTGGATTCAGTCATGTAAGCAAGGCTATAAATGAAAGAGTATTTTTTTTGTCATTTTAATAGGCTACCAATGGAAAGCAGGGAGTTCTGTATGCTTTTTCAAATCTAATCAGAGTTAGATAGGCATCTAAAGCACAACAGCCTCATGCACATGAGAGAATGGAATTTCCTGGGAACATAATGAAACTGGCCAGCCTCCCTTTGTTGGCCAACCTTAGTTAAGTTACAAAAATAGACAAAACCATAAAACTAAACATACCAGGTTCAATCATGAATCCATGGGCCCTGAGCGACACAGCAAGGGACAAAACATCATCACAGTCTGCTCCTTGTTCTCTTTCTGGTTTCAGGAAGGGAAGAGATAGTGCGAGGCATCTATCCCAGGCTGATATACACTCCATGCCAATACTCAATCCCTTTTCTACCCTATTCCATCTCTTTTCCTCTACCTACTGAGGAGGAATGTATGGATAATTGAAATCTGCTTCTGTTCTCCTTCTGCCTCTCAAAATGCAGATAAATAATGCAGTGCCTTTTATATGCATGTGCTACTGTACTGGCTAAGTGTAGTTGAATCTACAGGAAGATTAGAGCTTGTTTTAAACCAGCTGTTAACAAGCAAAGTAACTGAAGTCACTAGCCCTATAGAATATCTGGAATTAGGATTTCTTTTTCCTTTTGACTCCAGACTTAGGCCATGGATTTTTATCCTAGCAGAATTCCTTTGCAACAGGAGCAGATTCTACCCTCCATTACAGAAACAGCCTTTGAAGTAACTCTTGACAAAATGAAGCAAAATCTTAGAGAGTATAAAACAAGAGCAGAGGCTATTTTTTGGGGGGGTTATTTTTAAAAATCACCTTTCAGCAGAAGAGAATGAAATTGTGCAGATGCCTTTTGTTTTTCAGAAAGCAATGTCAGAAAGGTTGACTTGTCAACAAAGATGTAACAGCACAGTCTGGACACTGGACTTGCAGAATAAACTCAACCATGTGTCACTTAATAGAGAGATCCCTGGACCAGAAGATCGATGTACAAACAGGACAGATGGGGAATGACAATTGAAAGAATGTAGAGGCTGATCCAAGGCTTACAGAGACCTGTCATTCCTGGGGTTTGCCTACAGTCTCCTTCAACAAAAGAGCTCCTGAGGGAAGGAGGGGATTAGTCAAAAGTTGAGTGAAGTCTCCAGGGAAGATGGTTTCTTGGATAAAGTTGTCAACAAAAGGAATTGTTTAAGACTATTTGTTATAATTTCCTAGAGGGAGCTTCTGCCATTACTAATAGGATTACCAGCATACTGGTTCCACACCAGCAGAGCATTAGACATGTGCATTGCAGACTGGTTGCTTAGAGCTGAATTCAGGGGTCTTCTTACACTGGGTCCCAAATGTGTGCAGGTGTTGATGAGCAGAGGGGAGATGGCAGAGAATTAAAATGCAGCCAAACATGGGCCATTTTTGGTCCAGCGGTTGCAGAGAGTCCTGGCTCATTAAGGAGTTACCAAGGTGTTTTAATCTCCTGGATCTCAGGGCTGCAGGCAGACTATGAGGAGGAAAGCTAATCTGAGGTGAGTGCTCATCAGGATACATGGAGAAATCAGAGAGCTCTTCCCCAACGACAATTACTGTGAAATTTTTTCATTGAATTCTTTCTGGAAGAATCGGGAAAGCAAGTAACTTACTGTGTTCAGTACTAGTCCGCTTGGTTTCAGTTATCTGGGATACTTTTTCTCAGCTCTGGGACATCAGAAACCAGAAGTCTTGGTGTAACCTCACATCAGATCTGAGAAGAAAAGGAAGACAAAGATAAATCATTAAGGAGCAGGCATGCAAACTTTCTTGAATACTTCTTATTCATCTGAGTAGTGTCACTGGCATGACTGGGAGAATTTATCTGAGCAAGGATTATGCAGAGCATTGAGGCATTAGAACAAAACCTTTCATGGACCTATGGGGAAATACCAGAGAAATGGGTGGCAGCCATAGAAAGAGCTGGAAGGTGACATTTTAGTGTAAGGGAGCTACATCTCCAGCCCCACCCCAGTCTATTATTTGCTAACCAAACATTGCAGACCTGGGCAGGAACCAGCACAACTGTTTATGCTCCCCTTTGCCCTTGCTAATTGCAGGAAAGCAGCTACGTAAAAGAGTGCAGACTATCTGCAGGCATTGTCAGTTAAGAGGACAAGAGGTATTCCTTATATTATGTGACAGTTCTCTGCCTTGATGAAAAGGCAAACTATGTCCCAAAAGGCTTTCCACCTCTAGATTGCGTGGACCCAGATCTTCCAAACACCAGACACTCTCAAAGCGAGTGTGAATGCCCGACCTCCCTTTGCATTACTGAACAGAAATTTGTCTCAATATTAGGACCTTCTGCCTTTCATTTGCTCTGCAATGAACCTGGAATAATATTACGGTGACCTCACAGCAGTATAAGAAAGATCAGATTTGAGTATCACATGGAGTTCTGCTTAGGTGTGTATCTCTGTGTCAGCTTCCCATATGCAGGTTTATTTGTGAAGAGAAGAACATTTGGAACCTTTTTAGAAGAAAAATATAGTTCTTAAGCACACTGGCACTGGGTGCTGCATTGAAAAAGGTTCTAAGAACTGGTACAAATAAGAAGCTTTTGTAAAGTGGGTGTCTGGCTGCCTAGGTAGAAGATAGCTCCCCACTTCTGAGTTACGCTGCATTGTCGTATGCATGTTCAGAGCGGCTGTAAATGATGCCCAAGTTGAGAAAGGGGGGTTCTGCTTTCCTTTTGCACTCTTGGAGGTGGCTGGACTAAGAGCAGCAAGGAAGCAGGATCTCTAATGCCTGCCATAGGATGGTTATGGCTGTACGTCTGCTCCTCCTTGGGAGTCACTAAATGCTCAAGATATATTAAAAGAAAGGATCTGTTATGCAATGGCAGTGCAGGGATCTAATGGTGGGAACTGAATCACTTTCCTCATGGTGACTATCCAGAACATCAGTTGTAAAATTCTAATGCCCTGGAGCAGCACAGAGGATGGCTTTGCTCTTTTCCATAGCTGCTACCCCGTAATGGCCAAAGCTCTTATGCTAAATTGCCAAAAGGGCCGAATGATACCTTCTAGCTCTGTATCTGGAGAGGCATAAATCCAGGAAGACCCTGGCAAAAGGATGTGCTGCAACCCAGGACTTTTCTTTTCATTAACTCAATATTGGAGGCCTGATGCCTTAAATATGCCAGATCAGAGAGAAAAAGTGCCCCAGAACCACTCCCCTTCCAAACTAACAGGAGTACTATTTACATCAGGAGTACTGATCTCAGTAGATTTTCCATCCCCTGGCCTGCACAATCCAGGAGCAACAGTGCTCAGGAAAAAATGGACATAGGGTTGTAGTGAGTCAGGAAGAGCAGGTAACAAGAAACATGTACCAAGTTAGTGCCACCCAAAAAGGTGGCCCTGCTTCTCCATTTCCCTCCCTGCTTCAAGCTTCACAGTCTCTCTTTTGGTCTCTGGCACTTTTCTAAGCCTCTGATGAGCTGATTTAACTCACTAAACAGGTGGAAAAATATTAACTCTTTTGTTGGGTTAGTTGTTCTTTACTTTAGTGAGCTGAATCAGATTATGAAAGGGTCAGAGAAATACCAGACTTTAGGCATGGCTGAGTGTGGAGTGGGAAAGGAGGAGCAGAAAAAAGCCGTGAAGTTCAGACTCTCTTATCTCCAACCTGCTCACATCAGTTGATGGTGGTCATCCCCTGTTACATCTGTATGTTTGATGTCCTGTTTTGAGGTAATAACTGAACAGGTTCTTTTGAGTAAGTGCTCAGTACTGCTATCATGTATGTGGGCCCATCTCAAATCTACGTGTTTGCTGTTGAAGACCTCACAAAAAATCCCAGACATTGGCAGAGAACAGCAGGACTGACCTTTCTTTTTTTCCAGAAGAGACTTCCTCTTGGCAGGGGTAGGATGCCTTGGTAAAGCAAGTGAGAGTTGATGAAGTGCACGTAAATGGAGATCATTGTACTCAAGAGTCATCAAACTGTTTCTTCTCATCACCTAATAAAAAATTAAAAACAAATCTGAGATTTGAGAAATACTTTAACATCCTCTTTTATGTAAAGAGAGTTTAACAGCAGACTTCAATATTTGCTTTAAAAACATCTTGAACTAAATGAAATAACTTCTTTGCCAGGCCAAGAATCTCTGGTTTACTTCAGCCCAGAGCAAGTTTGTTGGCCAAATCACATATCCCTAAGAAAAAATCTGATTACTTTCATACTTGCAAACCTCTGTCTGTAATGGTGCAAGCGGGTAATGCTCTTGAAAGGGGGAAAAAAGCACCAGTAAAATCTCCCTCACAAGCTAGAACTGCATTTGGGAAGCCCAGATGAAAGCCCTGATGCAGGTCATGTGACAGATGTCACTTCAGTAATGATATTGGGACAGAGATAAAAGTCCTCACCAGCTGGTCATGTGACACCGCTTCATTACCAGCACAGCAGGTGGTCGGAGAGGCTCAATGCCTTTATTTTTTTATTATTTTTAAATTTTTTTTTATTCTGTGATAATGAGAAAATGTTTAAACTTCCATCCCTGTGTTTAAACACTTCTTCATGCTGACAGCAGCAGGAGATCCCTTGATCAGCTGTCAGATGGGAAAGTGCAATTTTTCTGGAAAGTAAACAGCGTGTTTGCCAGTTGGAAATAATTTTCTGTTTGTTGGGACTGCTAGTCAGAGCATGATGGAGCCGTGTCACAGCATCTGACAAGTCAGGAGTGTGGAATAGAAAACAGGGTGAGAAACGGGCTTTAGACTCTCCCTCTGATAAGAGGAGCTTGAGATTTTCAACACTTCGCTATTGTTATTGTGGGGAAAAACCCCACCACTTACAGATTGCTTATGAAACTTTTAAAGCAGTGGCTCAGAGTCAGTGTGGATATGTGGGACCTTCTAAAAGAAGCTCCTGCACTTTAATAGAAACATTCCTAGGAGAAAAACAAAAGGGACACACAAAGGAACTGAGTAGGTGTGGAGACACATGGGGGTGAATGTGGCCATATCGCATTCCTGACTAGCAAGAAAAAACAATTAAAAAGTCTCATTATAATTATATTAGAAAACGTTTCATGGCTCTGATGTCACATAGGCTTGGGGAACCCACTGGGACTTTCAGGTGAGACAAGGAAGGGAAATGTGGTCACAGGGTCACAGAGAGCTCAACCCCATCCCCTGGTAGCCGGGGCCTGGCTGAAATCAGAGCTGTTAGGCTATCCTTCAGAAGTACCCTGGAACCCAGCTAAGTTCACTTTAAATGCTAACCACGTTTTTTTTTTCTTTTCCTATTAGGCAAATACCTTCTCAAAGTCAATTCCCATAAAGAACAAGAGATACAGATGTGATGCACATAATTTTAATTAAAATTAAGGTTTGAATGTGCATATGCAGAGGTATACACTGCATTTTTCCTATGCAGACACAGACAACATCTTATATGCAGAATCAACAAATCAACCTGATTTCAACACTGGGAAAGTTAATTACTCAGAGCACGGCTATGATCGCGTATGAGATATTTGCAGCAATTATGTTACATGGAGTCCTTGGTAGTCTCCCAACAAATGCTTTCCTCTGCTGGCTGCACTGCAGCTTTCTGCCTCTTGCTAAAGATGCCCATTAAAAGCTTCCTGCCTATTACACTTCGTGAAGTCTTGGCTCATTAAAACAGAAGTTTTGATGCCCAGTTGGTATCTCACTTGCCCAAGGAAAGCCCTGGAGCTGGTGTTTTGGTTACAGCTCTTGTGCCAGGCCGGTGGAGCTGGGAGGGCAGCTGTTTCCCTCCCACCCCCCCATGGCTGCAATTAGGGGCGGGGCCAGACCATCAGCAAAAATTATCCCAAGTGAAGAGATCAGATCAGAATCTGGCCCTTTGTTAGCAGTCATTAAAAAACATTGCACTTTTAATAGGAGCTTATTCAATTAGCAGACTAACAGGCTCCATCAGATAAACTGGGGATTTCCCTGGGAATCTGAGTCACACACTGCCAAAGCGGCTCTGCACCCTAAGGTTAACCCTCTCCACGCAGAGCCAGGACGAAGAGGCCAGGTCCCAGGAAAAGGCTTATTTTTTAATTCTTAAGGGCGAAGGAAAAGCCCTCCGCCGTGCCTTGAAGCCCCAGAGGTGTGAGTTGCATACACTGCAAGGACCCAGGAGGATCACGGCACCAAACTGTAGCTGCTGCAGACGGGAGACTCGCCTGATCTCCGACAAACATGCTGACATTTGGCAGCCTGACAGCTTCACAGTCCTATAAGAGGCTTCCTAATTAGAGCCTGGGTGAGAAACAATCCACAACTTGAAGTTTGTCTCTAGCTTCCTTGCTGTACTTTTTTTTCACTCCCTTTTTGTGCCTTTTCACCCTTTTCAGTGTTTTCTCTCACACGTTCTCAACACATCCCCTTCCCCACAGGCGGAAGCTGTTTGAAAGACCAAGAAGGAGAAAGGGTTGGTTTTGCCTGTCCTCTCAGCTCAGAACAGCTCCCAGCAAAAGCACCCCTCTTGGATTCCAGCATTGCCCTTGAAGGAGACGGGGAGATAAGGAAAGAAGGGAAAGGACAGTACATGGTGAAGTTTATAAAGAGGCAAAGTACAACCAGTCTGAAAGAAAACCAATCCAGTCCCATTCATTCCTAGTCAAACAAGTAGGGCAAAATAGTGCTCCCAGCCGTGGGAGGATGGCGATTCTGGGTCTGGATCCAGCCCTGAATTTTGCTTTGCTCTACAGCAAGCTAGCCCCAGACACATGCTGATGTCACAACATCCTGAGTCTTTCAGCTGGAGCCAGGGTCTGAATTCAGCACTGCCTTCAAGACATATGGTACTATGATGCTGCTGTATCCTAGCAAGACATTCATCCAGCTGGTCATAAGATGAAATGTAATTTTTAGAGATATGTACTGTCACAGAGCCAGATCTTTTAAAGCTAAATCATGTTTCACCCATTTACCCCATGATGTGTATATTCTTTGAATAGTTCCAGAAAAGCTTTTCAAATGCAATAACCTCTGAATTTGAGATTATATCAACAAGCAACATCTCCTAAGACAAGTATAACTCTTTTACTGTATTTATTTCCTAAAGGGTTATTTGTTGATAGTGGAATTGATTGTTCCCTATTTAATATCCCAAAGTCTTTTCAAGGGTAATGAGATGGGTAGCAAAGCTCTTCAAAGAAAATAGCCATTTTATACTCTGCAACGCTTGGACATCAGAATCCACTTTACGTTAGGAGGTTATACCCTTCACCGTCCTCCTCAGCGAATACATGTTTCCCAGACAGCCACTGGAAACAGGCAGAAACTTGGGATTCTGCAGTCTTGGCCATACATTACATAGGATAGCTCTGTACGTTACCACCATTCTGCAGGATCCAAGATGATGACATGGGACCAATACCTACAGATATTAGACCATTTGCTCTCTCCAAAGCAAAGATATTTCATTGAAAATATGCAATTGAAGTGATTTTCAGGACAAACATATTTGTTGCTGAGATATACTAGAAGGCTTCCATCCAGCACCTCCAGAGTTCAACATGAGTCTCACCCAGATGACTGGGGGTGCTTGGGGAGTGTCCTTTTTGGTGGTTTCACTTTGGGTACTACATTATGATTGCTGACACCTGAGTGTTTCACATGCTGCACATGCCTGTGTATTATGCAGCTATGAGAAAAACTGTGGACCTACACCTCTGTACCAGGGAGAATAACCCTGTGTTAGGTCTGGAGAGGCTGGTAATGTCATTCTCATCGGTAATGCCTGTGCTGCTTAGATACTGAGGCTGAGAAAGTTGCCTATTGAACTGATATTTCCAACAGATGTCTATGAAGTAAGCAGAGCTGCTCCCTGAGGTTCTAATATTAACAAATTCCCTGAATAGACTGTAGATGTGTCTTTTCTACCATCCCTCTTTATAAACTGGAGTATGGATTAATACACTCTATTTATAGAGCCCAGCCCACCCACTTGCTTGGAGCCCCCCTGAAGCTGAGGGAGATGTAGCTGTATTTGTAGCCAGACACCACCTCCAGGGTCCATGTAGCATCATATTAAAATTCTGCCTTTCAGCATAGTAGAAACCTTGAAAAAAATTAGATGTGGTTCTGGACCCAAAATATCTGGCTCCATCCCTGCCCTGATTTTTTTGCATGATAAATGAGTACAGACATGAAGGAGTGCAGCATAGATGTGAAGAAAGCTCTACTGGAGGACTGACTGAGGAGGAGACGAGGCAGAGCTGGCTCTGGGTGACTTGCTCCTTGGGTTCTTGTGATCTCTGTCACTACAAAGGGGGCACAAAGGTCAGAAGAGCCACATTTTACACACACATGCATGTTTGATATGAACCATTTTAAAATTCAGGTAAATCAGATGCCATGAACAGGTGCCACACCACAGGAGAAATGAAAAACATTGATCCTTTTCAATTAAACTCAATTTTTTCAGGGTTTAGAATTTCAGTCATTTAAATCCATTTCAGACCAAGTCTTGAAATACAAGTTGGCAGCCTGGAGGAATTATTTTTTTTATTATTTTATTTTAAGAGATTAACTCAAGTTGATAGATTTAGAGCATTTTTTTAAGTTTGTTGGTTTCAGATGTTTAAAAAGAAATTTAAAATAAACAAACAAAATCCAGTTGAAAATTTGGCAGGGGCTGAATCCTTTGGGCAAAATTTTCCCAGGAGAAGCATAGATCTCTGATAAGCAACAGAGGAGATGCCGTATTTCACAGTTGCAATGCAGATCTGTGGCCTCTCCAGAGACTCCCACACTCTAAACAGGGATTTCTTTAGCTTAAATGCCAGATCTGCTTTGGTCCCAGTGAAACTCCAGAGGGGCATTATCTAGGAAGATGGGGCACGTTTAATCCACTTCATCATTAATGCAAGGAATAGTCTCAATATTTGTGAAAATCAAAACCATGTGTTAAGAAAGGTCCTCCATATCTTGAGTGGATGATTAAACTCTACTTGCCAGCCTTCCCTAGACAGTTGGGCCATAGTTTGTAACATCTCTATTTATCATATACAGGTCTTTCTTGGCCTGTGATGAAGCAAGTATGAGCTAGACCGCTGGCCTGACTGGGCACTTCCCTGAAGGATGTGCTGGAAAGTTTAGTTGTTTAGTGACTAAGGCTGGAAGTGCCACAACTGCCAAAGGAAAACAAGAGCTCTAAGCAGCACAGCCTGACTTCGGCTTCGACCTTCTCATCAGGCATGCTTGTTGCATTTTCTTTGCAGAACCTTATCTGCTAGTGAAATTTCAGGCCATTTTACATTTTGATTGGAATTAAAATAAAAAGGATGAAAAGATTCTGTGACACTGAACAGGGCTCTTGAGTTTACCATCACGTGACAGTACTGCCAAGGCTAACTATCCCCGTGATTAAGTCTGGGAACAACTCTTGTGAGCTAAACACAATGCTGATGTACAGGTCTACTCCTCCTAGGCAAGTGCCAATGCTGGTGAAGCATGGGCCAAGCTGCACAAACCTGCATCCTGAAAATGCTGAAAAGCTGCAAGACAAACCACACCATGCTTTGCTAGGTAGGGCTTCTCATCTGATTATATGTCTGTGTTATACAAAACCCACTTAGATGCCATTCAACTGGACGCAGACCTAAAATATTTAATTCAGCTGAAAGAAGACTTTCTGAAAGAGACCTGGGAGCAGGGAGGCTGACCATGCCACCGTGGATCCTGTGCAGAAAGAGCCAGGAGACAAGCTTGGGAACAGCTGTGAGGCCCCAAGCTCAGGACCATGTTTGAGGCTCCTGTGAGCAGAACAACAAGGCTGCCTTGGGGGCTGAGTGAGAAGGAGACCTGAGAACTATAAACTCTTTGAAGGTGATAGAGAGAAGCCCAGGAAAGCAGCTGCCCAGCCAGCAGAGAAGGGACCATTATCATCCGGCCATGACGAATGAGGGCAGACAGGTTGCTAGCCATCCCTGTGTACTCAGGGAGCTGCCAGTATGTGCCAGGCTGCACCACAGCCCCTGCCAGGGCAGATTCTGCTCGATTTGGTACAACTGAGGAAAAAGTGGCCAGGCCTGGAGGGAAGCATGCTGTGAGCAGTGAGGGCTGGATGCTCCATGCCAGGCAGCAGCTGAAGCAACTGAGATGTCCCTGGCCCTGGCCTGGGAGGAAACAGCCCCTGAACGTGACCTCCTCTTGTTCTGCCCCTTCCCTTCACAAGCAGGCACTGCTATGTGGAGTGTCCTTTGGTTTGCATGAGTGAGGGAAGGGAGAACACAACCTCATTTCACAGATTTCCACCCACCTCCCCTGCGGCTCTGGATAAAGTTTTGGAGGGAAGTGGAGCAGAGAAGCTCATCCCCAGTCGCTGGTGTTGCTGGGCAATGCCCATTTCAGTGAGGAGAGCAGCGCTTCTGTGAGCCGCACACCCTTCAGAAGAAACAGCTGTACCATCCCATTCGGTTGTACCCCGGGTCTCTGCTTCCTTCAGGTGGATCCTCCAGCTGACATCAAGGAGCAAAGGCAAGCCTTGGGCAGATGTTTGAACCCCGCATTTACCAAGCATCCAAAGCACTTTCAAAGACCTGAAGATATCTTCCATTGCTAGTATGATTACAGCTCTAATGAGATTTGAAGAAAGCCATTTCTTCTAAACAATGGTGCTATCTCATTCTAACCCATTTAGATGATAATCTGCTCTTCCAGATATTAATATTTTCATATTACTGTAGATCCTTTTATCCCTGTAGCTTAGCACTGGGTTCTGATTTATTAATAGCTGGCTCCCTCTGGACTAGGGGAGCAGGATGCTGGGTTGTGACGAGCTTAATAACTCACTGCTCCCCATTAGTAAATCACAGACTAGCGCTTCAAATTTGCAGAGAGAAGTGGGTTGACTTTCCCTCATCCCTTGAATAATCTTAGTCCTGTTGTGCAAGACTACCTGCTAACAATCTTTCTTAAATGAGACAAGAGGAGCCAAGAGCCTAATACGGGTTCAAACCACTCGACTGAACTTTTAACAGCATTTCAGGGAGCAAGGGCAAGTGCAGAGTTAACAGATTTCATTGGCTTTTCCCATCAAATGCTGCTAGGGCACTTTTCTGGAGGCACCAGCAATACAACATCCAGCCGAATTAATGTATTTATTATTTTAGAAGAGCTCATGTTTTTTTAATGTCTCCTGGTTTGAAGGAAGGGTTGAAAGTAAGGGCAGCCTATTTGCATTGTGAATAAAGTTATCTGCCTCCTCCACTCCCCCCCCCCACCCCGAATATGCAGAAATAAATGCCTTCTAATGAACCCTGGGGGGCTGCAGCTTTGATATGGATCTTGCCGGGGGTATAGTGGTGGGGGAGAAGTTCTCGCCAGACTGAAACCCAGCATGGTGTGGGGGGGTAGGCAGTCTTACTCAGAGCGCGAGAGAAGGGAAATTGGATTATCTTGCTAGCAGTTGGTGTTTTTCTGTCTGCAAGAACTTACAGATGAGAGGCCCCAGTTGGGAAGTTAAATCCAGCCCTCTGCAAACAGTACTGGTTTTTTCCTCATGTAAATAAAAGAGATGATCCCATCCAAGTTCTGGAAACCTTCTCTTGCTCTGGCTGGATGGAGGGCAGGTGAGTAGAGAAGCAAAACTGCAGGATTTGAATTTTAGTTTGGTGGCTGCTGGAAGTGTTGGGTATGTGTGGCCATGTGTTTGTAAACACAGATTACTCTTTGAATGTGACATCTGGCTTTCAAGGAGCTCCCACAGCAGGCAGAATCACAGCAGTACACACTTCAGTTCCCTCAGAAAAATCTATTGTAGGACACTGTTTTGCAGCTTACAGAACACCAAATAAGCTCAAAAAACAACAAATACAGCTGAAGCCCCTTAATAGAGAAAATCTTGTTAAAGGGGTTGCTTTCTGGGAACAAATTGTTGAATAAAAACACCCTGGCAATGGGAAAGTATTCTGCATTGCCAAAAAGCTCAATAAAAAGATCATTTTATAGCGTTAACCCATTCCCTAGACAAGCTGGAGCATACCGCAAAGGATCACATGCTGCCGGGGAAGCAGCAGCATAGAGAGATGAAATACAGCAGCCATTGACAGAAAGGCTGTGCAGCATCCAGGGCGGCTGCGCTCCCTGGGCAGCAGCTGTCGCGGGACGGTGCCGGCGGGACGGTGCCGTGGGGATTCCACCAACGACACCAGACCAAGCGGCTCTTCCCTTGGGGTGCAGACACAACGTCTTCCTAATAGAGAGGGCAATACTAGGAGGGTTGAGCAAGCTCCCTGGCACACAGGATTGGCCAAGAAAAGAGCAAAGGGAATTAATAGATTTTTCTCCTCTCCCAGAGAAGAAGGACAGAGAAACGATTCTGCAAGAGAGATGGGATAGACAGGAAGGAACCAAGACATGAAGTACTGCTGTTGTTTTTCAGGATCTGGATGCTGCACCAGTAGGTTTCAGAAGGTTGCAGCATCCTTATGCATCAACTGCAGAGTCCCAGTGGCAGCATTTTTGGGATGATTTGCCTTCATTACTTGAGAATTTCTGCAGCTTTTTTGAGAGAGGCATTTGTCCCCCTCCTCCCTTCTGTGCAAACTGCAGGCCAGCCTTGACGCCAAGGAGAGCACTCCAGGAAGGCTCTGGTATCAGGCTGTGGTTGCACTTTGGACAACAGGGCTGCTTACATCAGTTTAAGCAATCCTGCTCTCCTTCCCATCCCCATTGCTTCCTCGCCCATACCCCACACCATCAGCTATGCCAGCATGCTGTCTGTGTAGCACATGGTGAATGACACCAGAGAACTGATCCACATAAAAAACAATGCAAGGAAAAAAAAAATGCTTATTTTTCTGCTGGAATGGTTTCTGCTCTGGGTCACCACACAGCAGGGCAACTCAGGGATGAGAGCAAGTGCTGAGGATGGGATGCGTAAGCTGTCAGTCGGTAAAGGTACCCACCACCACCACCCCTTCCTATCTCTTTACCTGATGGTTTAGACTCCCTTTTGTGTAGCGCCTTTACTTTCACCCCAACTTTAGATTTCTCCACAGAGATGTGATCCAACCTACAAGAGCTTGAGACTCTTCCTATTTCACAGAGTAGCCTTGGAGTGTCAGGCTACATTTCAAAGCGCAGCTCACTGCAAGGATCCTCAGGATCTCCTGCAAAGAGACTTGTCTGTGTATGCAGCACCATCCAAGTGAGAGCAAATCCGGTTGCAGGAATAACAGAGCTGTGTTAACCAGCATGCTGCACACTGCATGCTTAGCTCTTTCCTTCTCAGCATGTTTTCTGGTCACAGGGATGTAGCTACTCTGCTCCTGCCTTTGGGATTAGTGACTTTAGGGAACCGCACGCTCCACTGCAGGCTGAAAACACACCCAGAAAACCTCATGAGGCAGCCTTTCTCTGCTCTGCACAAGGCTTGTCTGCCATATTGCAAGTGGGCTAGTTTTAGCACCAATCACTTCAGTACCAAAAGGTGTCATGGAATTTTAATGACCACAGATGGCCACAAGTTCTGTTTTATGTCTAATCAGAGCCCCCACACCCAAAAAGCACCACCACAACAGCACTGTGCTCCCCTCCCGACAAGCTGGGGAGAGGGCAGGCTCAGGTGAGTGGGTGCTGCTGGTTCTACACCTCTGCTACCTGCTGCTCAGCCTGGATTATCGTTACCTAATGCAGAACATGTTAAGTATATGTAAATGCGATGGAGTCAGGAAACAGAAAACTGTAGGTGAATGTCGAGTAAAACACTTTTGATCCACCTCCTCTAAAACACTCCAAATCCATGTCCTCAGGGTCTTCAAGACACGTATTAGCTAGAACACCTTGTTTTTGTACTGGATGATTAGATTCCCACATTTTTCCACAGGCAAAGGAAACATGTCCAGATATAGTTCATAGCAACTGTGCAAATTCAGTGTAAGTAGTGGCCAGATGTTGGCAAGAAGAGACTGAAGAAAAGCTCATGCTATTTTCTCATTTAAGTATATGGGAAAATGGATCCTCCTATCCAGCTGTGAGCCTTTCCAGAACACATCCTGGAGTACAGCTGATGGATGTGCCTCCCACAGCCCATAGGGTTTGATGCCATTCCAGGCATGCTTCATGGGGAGTATTCCATTCAAAATAATTATCAATGTGAATAGAGTAAGTACCAATCTATGCAAACCACTTTGGCTGCTGCCTGGGAATAGATTACAAAGCGCGTTTGGCTATTGTGTGCATGCTTGTAAATTTTGAAGTGCTGGGTGAGATCTCTGAGTCTGGAGAGCATCAGAGGATCTTACAGCACTAATGAAATGTGGAGCCCAAATCTTTCTGCTCCTTCCTCCCAAAGGAGTCCCAGACTGTATTCAGTAAAAGTCACCACAGCTTCAGTAACTCCTAATAAATTTTACACTAGCTTCAGATTTGGGGGACCCACACAGGAAAAACCTGCTTCCAAACTCTCATCTCCCATCTTGGTTACATTAATTTCTCCTTGTGGTCTTTCCCTGACATCCATGATGCTCCACCTCCAGTCCAGACAGATCAGAGTAGTGCAGATCTGACTCATGCAGCATTGCCACCACGTTGCTCTCTCTCAGTCCCTCCACTGCGGCACCCTTTCCTTCACACCAGAGCCTTCAAGCTCCTCTCTAACCCTACTCTTTTTTATTCCCCCACCAGATCTTCTGTTACACTGCAAATAGGACGCAACTACCCACTTTGCTTCTCCAGTGCTAGTTGCTTATTTTCCTCACTGCACTTCCAGAGACTGACTTCTCATTTCCCTCTGCAATGCCTCCCCTCAGCACTGGCCTGCCTCTGAAGGTCTGCACAATACTACCTCATTTAGACCCCTTCCCAATATTAGTATTCTTTGCAGTGGCCATAATAATCTGGCTAAATTTATCCTAGGCTTCTATACTTGATTTGTCTGTGGGTTTTCCTTAAGGGAACAAGACCATTGGCTTTTGAGGTGTCTCTCAGCGTTAAAGACCCTGAAGGCAGGGTGTCATTTAAGCCCAGGACAGACTCGCTGAAGACACAGTAAGTTATAAAAGTCCCCACTGTGCCCCTAACGTGCAGCCAGCTGAGGTGCAAGTATAGATTCCCCACACGCGATTGAGGTCTACAGTCCGGGCCACAAAGTTTTGAGACTTAGGCTGCGGTTTGATTATAAAATAAATCTGACTTTGTGGTTCTTAGTGTTAGATCAAAAATGCCACAGCCATATGACATGAAGCATGGATCCAGCATAAACTCACTCCACCAAGTTCAACACATTTAGAAAACTTAGACAAGTCAGTTTTAGATGGTAAGGTGCTGCGGTAGACCGGGTACAGTCTGCCTGTGCCACGCTACTTTCCTGCCAAATCAGGTATAAACCATCCACCAGAATCAGCCCAAACCTGACATAACAGCATGAAATTGCATAAGGTCTGTGTTGTGTGCTCAGGCTAGTTTAACAGAAACGCAGTTGTGTGTACAGGACTGATCCAAGTTAAATGGGGACTGCTGGGTGATCTGTCAGTGCTCAGATCCACAGGGCTGGTGAAACTTGGACCTTCAGAATATTGTGGAGTTCTTTCTTCCAGGACGAGGCAAGATTTTCTGTGTGTTGCAGCTGCGTGGTTCATCCTGATGCAAAAACTGAAGCAAAGGGGTTTGTGTGGGCTATAGGCAACTCTTGAGACTCCAGTAAGGATATTGGAGAAGGCAGCTGTTAACACTGTCAAACCTCTTTCTGAGATGAAAACTCTTTGCAGGAGAAGACTTGCTGCTCTAAATCACATCACATAATGTGAGTGAAATTGTACTGCCTGTAATAGAAGAATATTGTCTACCAGTCACAAACACAACCAAGGGTGAGAGTAAAAAAGCCATTCACCAGGATGGAAGCAGTATAGGATGGTGGGTGGGACGGGGTGCCTGGGGCAAGGGGCATTGGGGTGGGATGGGGCAGCCAGGGTGAATGGGCAGCCGGAGGAAAGGGGGCAGCCAGGGGGAAATGGCACTCAGGTAGGAGGGGATGACTAGGGGTATGGGGTTCCAGGGTGGGATGGAGCACCCAAGAAGAATGGGGCACCCGGGAGGGATGGGGTGCCCCTTTTCCATGCCCTGCAGCCTGGGAGAGGGCTGCAGAGCTGCAGAGAGGCAGTGCTTGTGGCTTCAGAGCAGGGAAGGGGGTAACTGGAATCGGGTACCCCCCTTTTTGTTGAACTCATTGATTCATTTTCTCTGTTCCTATTTCTTTCTCTCACTTTCTTCTTCTCTCTCTTGCAGACTGATTAAAAACTCTTTGAGTTTGAAGGTTTTTGTGTCAAAACAGCTCAGCTGCCAGCTGGGTGCCAAGCAGTGAATATTCATGGTATTTAAATATGGCAGTGCGGGTGGGGGCTAAAGGACGGGCTAGTTAGCTCTTTTTAGATGGAGATTAGCTGCCTCTTTGCTCCTAATCACTACTGTTGTTGAAATATTACAGCTTCTGTTACAACTATTAATGTCCTAAATGAAGAACAGGCTCCTCTGAATGACATCAAACACAAAATGGTCACTTCCAATTTCAGCCTGTTTCTCTCTTTGCTAATGTGTCTTTTCATTTTTAACTGGAGACCTGCCTCGGTACCACACGGTTCAGCTTCAAGCCCTGCAGGAGGAGAGGAGCTAGCCTGGCTGGAGGGAGCTGCTGAGCCAGAGCAACTCGCCTCTGGGTTAGTGGTTCAAGAGAGGTCAGTAGCTGGCCAGAGATGGTTATTTACCTCATAAGGATGGCGGCTGCTTGGAGTCAGGGGTGGGTACCCAGCTGCAAGCTGAATCTTTTCGGATGAGCTTTCAGAATCTGCTACTGTAGATGAAGCCCCTGTTACCAGCACAGGGTAGAGGCAAGTAAGTTATTTTCTTGCAGCTAGCAAGGGTCCAGGCGAGTGTGAGCTGAGGCCCACCACCAGAGTGATGTGCAGGAAGGTACAGTGCCCCTTTGCTCTCTGGGACAAAATTCACCAGGGACAAAATGAAAACTGCAGCCCTTGATTCCACCAGCAACATTATAAACGGTGAGGTAAGCTGACAGGCTCCTATTTGAGTTTTACTCAGATAAAACTCCCACTGAAGTCAGAGGCTGGATAAAATCTGTGACAGGGTGGTGTGATTTGGTCCTTCCACAGCAATATCTGGAGGGAAGCCTGATGGAAAATACTTTGCAGCAAAAACTACCCAGATGCCCGATGCGTGTTTGGTCATTTGGAACCTCTCTGCATTCATCCACAAGGACTGCCTGCCGTTATCCGAGAGTGTGCCTGGCAGTGTGACGAAGAGGAGGGAAAACCCATGTGTGGTCCTTAGGCTCTGGCAAGAAATAGCAGAGCAGAACACCAGGCTATTGATTTCATGTTTGCTTTAAAAACAACCTAAGTGCATTCCTGGAGAAAGGCTGGTCTGGAAGCCTAAATAAAATAATATTCTTCAGCCTTGAAAACTGACACTAGACTTCAATGAGTCTTTAAAGTCCTGTCCCCCAGACTAAGACCTGCACATTTCCTCAGCTCTTGTCTACACACAAAAATGGTGCTACTTTAACTAGACCAGTGTAGCTAAAGCAACACATTTCTCCCCTCTTTCATCCCCTTCTCCTTCCTTGCGTGAAACTGTTAAAAAGCACTGTTATTTTGACAAAAACTTCCTTATTGGAGGAAAATAGGGTTTTACCAATATGAGGCTTATTAATATCAGCACATCTAAGTAGGACTAGTGATAACATTTCTGTTTTGGTAGCAAAAAAAACACATCAATAAACAGCATACTTAGACTGTCTCAGAAGGGATGCCCAGAGCAAATGTACAGAAAAAGGCAAGCAGAAGAGGTCTGATGCATTTTTCTGCTGGCAGGGCTTATGCACTTCACTCCAGAGAACACAGATGATCCCACCTGAGATAGTCAGGGACTCCTCTGACTCTCACAAGGCAGCACAGTAGCTGGTTAAAATGTGTGCACATTATTTATTATGTGCAGACAACATCGCAGAATTCAGACCTTCCACAGCATAAGCAGATCAACAGAAACTGCATGTTAGCTAAGTTCAGTAGAAAAAAACCAACCAAAGAAAACCCCCTAACAACCAAACAGAAGACACAATGCATTCACAAAGACAAATAATAGATTTGAGCACTGGTCTGTTAGAAATGCTAGTTTCCATGGGTGGTGAATATGTGTGCCTGGCCCTTTAAAACTCTTGTCTCTCGAGGAGAATTGCATTGGCTAACACTGGGGTCCTGAAGAAAAAGAAAAACATAATGATATACATATATTCCCTTCTGGCAGATCATCAGGAATATAGATTTCAACAGATTGGAATTGATATTCAAAATGCTTGTGGGCAATGTAGTTGTACAGGAAAACCAACATGATTTCTCATTGGTACCTTTGTAAAGGCAGCCTAATAATAAATAATAATAATAACAACAACAATAACAACATCAAACTCCTGACTTCTGTCTTGATACTCAGGATTTTCCCACATCAACCCTATTACCACTCGGGCTGAACAACTTCCCAAGGTTCTAAATTCTGTATTTAAATCTTCACCAATTCTAATATTCTCAGTAATTATATCAAAGCCTTCAGGTGTATTATCCATTGAAGTTAGGATGACCTGACCTGCATTAGGTTTTCCCTTGAACAGTGGTTGTTTCATTCTTTCTAAACAAATCAGATGGTATTTAGTACATACTTCTGGAGGAAGAAAAAAACAAAAGACAGATGGATGTGGCTCCCAGCAGACAGCAGTTGGCAAACATGGCACCAAATACATCAATAGTCGCAGTCTGTTCTTTGACATATTGAAGTGCCTCTTGCCTTCCTCAGCTAATTTTCTTCAAATGTGTTCAGCCCCCAAAAATTCTGAGCTCCAAAATTGTATGAAACGGTAATATCCTCAATGCACCCATAACCGAAGCTGCGAAGTGGCATAGCTGTACAGCCAGAAATGCAAGAATCCCCCTAATGCACTAATGCTGGTGAAAATCAGTGTGCAGGCACTGTCAGCCAGCAAAAACAAAGGTAGCAGCAACCTGGCAAAGTTCTTCCGGAATAGCACCTCCTCACTGAGGGTCAGGAGCCCCATAGTAAGGGGTTGGACTGCATCACTGGTGTCCAGAGCTCTCTGTCCCCAAAAGAAGCAGACATGCCATGACAGCTGGTTAGCTAAACCACAGCAGGACAGGAAAACAGAGGAGCAGCTCTCCAGGCCAAAAGGAGACTTGTCAAATGGGCACACATTTCAAGGGCAGACAGTGTGTCACGTTGCAGCATTCCCGCTTGTTATTCAGGAACTAGAAACAAAACTATAACCTATGCTGGCAGGGTGTGGGCTAAAAAATTCCTAACACCTTTCCTTTCTGACACTAGTGATCACAGAGAAAAGACCATTGAACTGTTTGATCAACTGTCCTGCCTCCTATGAGCCTCACAGGAAGAAAGGACATAGAGCAGTAGCCACTACTTCTCTTGCTCACAAGTGTCTGAGAGCATCCTCTTTCCTTCGTAACTCCGTTGTTTTCTTAATTGAGGGTTACTTATGCTGCTAAGGAATAGTTATTTCTCAGCTATTGATTGTGAGCAGAATGAACTGAACAGGCATGTCGATCTCTCCCTTTCCAAAAAACCATGTAATCTCATCTCTCTCCACTTGCTAGCTCCCCCAAACCTCGCTAGTGAAGTTGGCTTCCTCTGCTTCATTACAAGTGCCACATCTTCCCTCTCTCCCCTACATCTGTCCTTCCTCTTCAAGACTTCAACTGCTGACCCCGTGCCTGGTTCAGTGCCTTCCCCTGCCTGCTCCCCAGCTCCCTTTGTGTCCTTTCAGTTCTTCTGTCTTTATCATGCTGATCTCCCCTCGGCAGCACAGTCACCCACTTTCAAGCCACAAAGCCTTCCACAAAGCCTTCCCCAGCTCCTCCAGAGGCACCGCTTTTTAAAGCAGTCCCTTCTCATCACCAGTTTCTTTCCATTATCACATGCCTCTTGTGCGTTTGTTTCACCTGCCTGAACTGATAGGTGCAGACAACTTCACAGACAAACATCTGAATTTGATTTATGAAATTAATTATAATGAGGATTTTTGTGCATGGATGTATGCTCCAACAGACCTTCACAATTAGGAATCTGTGTCAGGTCCCCACTGTCTCCTGGTGGTCCAGGTAACCCAGCTAACAAACCCTTCCGTGTCCTGCTAGGATGTAGATGTCTCTTCTTTCTGCTCTGAAGTCTGCCTCAAACCGCATACCTGCTCTGCACACTTCAAGCCCACCAGGCTCTTGGGTGAAGGAAGACCTAGCTCAGCTGGGAGAACTCAGGCAGGGGTCCCTGAACTCTGAGGAGCAGAGCGTTCCTGCGCTGGCCATGCTGCAAATGGGCTCTGAGGAATACCTCGAGATTCATCTCAGCAAGATCTAAATCAAATAGGACTTAATATCTCTGAGACCATCTCCTTTGTTTTCCAGCTTTCAGAAGTAAAAACTATTTGGGTGATTTTGCTAACAACTGCTGGGCTACTTTCACATCTGATTGATGCAAGTTAAAAGGACTGAAAGCACCTGATACAGGAAAGTTTTCCATGAGAAAAGCTGGAGGTAGCCAATCTCCTCCCAGAAATGAGGGCAGACTGAGAGTAGGTGGTAAAAATACAAGCACCTTCCCCATTTCCCCACAGCTCAAACCATCCAATTGCCTACATCTCTGCTGCATCCCTGCTAATCCTGGCATTATGCCTTCTCCATGTGCATCTCCAATGTCACTGCTTCCAAGGGTGTTATTCCAAAGTGACCTACTAATATCCATATACTAATTTTTAGAAGTATTTACATGAGAAATCAGGAGATAGAGGCTACACAAATGAATGTTTCTAATCATTCACTCCACCATGATTTAATTTTCTTGCCTTAATCACCTTGTGCATATATTCTGTTGACTGTCTGGCATACCCTCCGGCACATCACAGCCTGGGGAAGGCTCAGGTGAATGCTTCCTCAGTTACAGCTTGAGAACCCAGAAAGGACTTTTTTAGATTACAGTGCATAGAATCTGCACTTCTGTCTTGTCCATTCACCAGGATAAACAAGGGTACACCTCATGCCCAAAAGCCCACCTCGTAGCCCGTGGCAGAAGGCACAACTGTGACAGAAGTGACAGACCTCCCTGGCCACCAGCTGCCCATTCGCTGTCTGTGCTTGTGTCTGCTCTTCCCTGTTCATGAACCCTCAAGCCTGGTGCTTCCCATTAAGCCAGGGACCAGCTGGAGAATGATTCTCCATCTCAATTTTCCTCTTGCTCTTTCTTTCTGTTGATCAGATCTCTGTTTGGTTACTTTCTAAACTTTTTATTTCCATTTTTTTAGCAGAGATCATCATATCTCCTTATGAATTTGTTCATTAAAATGATCTAAATCTGCATGGGGGGTTAACCTCTCAAGGCACTGCCTTGCTGCTGATCTGTCACACAGCATTAGGCACAAGGAGGAAACCGAATACAGGGTTTAGGTTCTTCTCACAAAACCTAAGGCTGGCTTTCCTACAGGAAAGCAACGTCTCTGCATGTCCCCTCTGCCAGCCAGATCCACAGCCGGGCTCTGCAAGGAGCTCCGAGTGAAGCAGCCCTGCTAGCAGAGGAAGTGCTTCATAATGGCACAGTCCCTTAAAGCAGACCCAGCTTCAGAATCTAAACCCTGGATGGGATTAATTACCCAGCAAGCGGCTTGTTAGAAGCTATGTTGGCACGCAGATAAGGGGAACTGTAATGGAATCAGCCAATTAACCAGCCGATGGTGCTGAACTAAATGTGACCCCATCGTTAATTGTGGTTGGTTCTCAGCAGTTTTCTCATCACGTTGGGTGCTTGGGAGAGGGGAGAGAGAGGGCTTATCCAGGTGCTTAATTTATTTCTGCTCAAAAACAGGAATCATGGGATATAAACTTCATGACAATTATATGGCAGAGCTTTAAATCTTATCACACAGACTCTTCCCGAAAGAGAAGGAAGATGAAAGCCCTTGAAAAGCAGAGAAGAAGGTCCCCTCACACTCTTCTGTAGAGTAAACAGCTGTCTGATACAATGAAGCCTTTTTAAGGTAGTTTACCTGAAGGTAAATTTTCTGTGTGAGTGGTGTGTGAGAGGAATTCCTCTCACTCTATCTGCCACATGGCCTGTGGCCCAGCTGCACAGAGGAGAGAAACTGAGCCGGTGCTCTTAAAGAAAGCTGACATGAAAAGCTCAGGATGGCCTCGAGCTACAGCTGTGGATCTGGCTCCAGACTTCCCCTCAGTGAAGAGGTGTTTGAATCTCAGCCCCCTTGCAGAGCTTTTGAGACAGATGGAAAATCCAGGAATGAATTTCCTTAAAGTTCAAGAGGTTTTGCTTTAAATCCATCTCTGGGGATGACCTAAAACAGTCAGTGATGCAGAAAAAAGGTCTGTCTTCTTGTAGCTGCTCTCCTAAAGGAAATGGTTGGACAATTCTTTGTTAGGAATTAATTTCACATGCTCCTGAACAGCTAACCCTGCCCTGGAGTTGGACTGTGATGAAAGAGCATCAGTCACAAGAACAAGTACATTAACTGCTAAGTGTCGCCTTGCTTCCTGGAGGACATGGAGTCCGCACTGATCTAGCCACAGCTAGACCTGTAACAGCCTCTGCCATACCTGCCTTTGACTTAAGTCCATCTTCTTCTACATCCTATCTGGCAGTAGTCAATGTGGTGGCTTAGAGCAAAACACAGGAGAGGAACAGGATGTAGATTCTCCCAATTTCCTGCAATCTGGAGCGTAGCAGCTTCCTGAACTGGAAGCTGCATCTGCATCCCTGAGTTTAGCATCCCTTTTTGGACTTTACTTTCATGAGTTTTACAAACCCTTTGAACTCATCTGTAATCATGTCACTGACTTGCATCCTGTGGCAATGAGTTCCAGATTTGGTCATGCATTGATGAAAAAGCAATTCTTTTCACTTTCCTTTAAAACTTTTGCCCAGTAACGTTTTTTCCTGCCCCCAAGCTCCCATGCTGTGATAAATAGCGAGCAATCATTCCTTATTCACGTCTCCATGCACATCATGATTTGTTGGATCCCTAGCATAACCCCCTCAGCTGTCATCTTTCCAAGCTGAAGAGCCTGGTCAGTCTCCCTTCGTAAGGGAGTAATTTCGTACCTGCTGCCCCAATGCTTGTCACTCCTGACCCATGGCTCTTTAAAAATTTCTCCCTGTGGCTGCTCCCAGCTCTGTCCCTGACTCTTACTCCCAACCAGAGCCCCCTACCACACTGCAGGACTCCTGCCAGCACTGCCACACTTTTCCTCATTCCACTACATCCTCTCTGGGGGACCAAGACTGCATGCAGCATTCAAGACACATATGCACCATGGATTTATGCAGCAGTATAACGATGTTTTCTGTTTTGCTGTCGGCTCCTTTCCCAACCATTCCCTCCCCCACCTCCAGTTTGACTGACGCTGCACAGTTTTCCTCCCCAGGATGGCTCCAGATCTCCCTTCTGGGTGGCAACAGCTAACGTGCATACACATCCACTTATCATTGTTTTCCCCACATTACTTCTACGTTTATCAACACGGAATTTCATCTGCCATTCTATCACCCACTCACTCTGTATCCTGCAGCTCTTTGTTCATTACAGCTTATTACAGCAATCTCATGGAAAAACAAGCTCATTACAGTTGAGAAACTCACGCCTTATTCCACTGACTGAGTGGCTGCCTGTGTCGGAGGTGGTGCTGACTGTCTGATTTTCTTCCCAGCTATTAACAGAGGGCCCAGTGTGCACTCCCATCCCCTATCCAGAGGGGCAGGACTGATTGAGGCTCCTTCATCAGCCAAAAGGGCAAAGGATCACATGCACAACACACCATTATTTCCCTATTGCTGGTAACTTTCTCCCAACAGGCTAAAGGCAGTCACCTACCCGCATTCACCTCCGGTGCTACCCTTTCCCAGCACCACCACTTCTCAAAAGAGGGGGAGAGATCAGCAGAAGCAAGACCCTTCCCAGCGCAGCCCAAACTTGTACGCAAGGGAACCCAAGTGGAGCAAGGAGAAGGGAAGTGCTCTGGGAAAGGCTATCAATATTTATCATAACAGAGAGGTAAAAAACAGCAGGGAAACCCAAAACCTTACTGCAGCAGTTACTTGGACCCATTACCATGGAAGGGATCAGGGTCAAGGATGTTTTCTCCATCTGGGTATGCCATGTAAAAGCCCTTCACTCCCCCTCTCTCCAGAGGAGACTTGTCTGTGTGGTACCCTGGGGATGCATGACCTAATATTAGTGTCAATCCTGTTTTATAATTTTATCTCAGTATTCCTGGTTATAGCTTGTTATAGCCACTTAAATTATTCTCCTCTCTTGTGGAACTCACACCCAGCAAGCACATGGACACATGTAATCTTGTTTTCTCAGGCTCCTTGTTATTATGCCGCTTTTTTTTTAATTTCTTCCTTTCCTTGACAATCAGCCTCTCCAGTCCTACAGAACCTCTGAGGGCCTCTCCCTAAATCCTCCCTGATGTATCTATACCCATCTGCTGTGATACAGCCCAGACCTGAATGGAGTGTATTTTGCTTGGGATCTCATCACAGGCACTGAGGGGAGCCGGTGCCTCCCTCAGCCATGATTTGATGCCTTTCCATACACAGATAAGAATCTCCTTGGCTACTTTTTCTTGTTACCGTAGCACACGGTAGTCATACATGATAGTCAATTTGCTGTCTACTATCACACTTCCACCTCCTTCAGCATAACGGTTTTTCAAGTCACTCTTCCACTAAATCACTGTGGGCCAGCTGACCTAAATGGAGAACGCTGATTTGCACCAGTGAAAGATTCGGCCTTTTCTTTGGCCTAAGTCCTCTTTAGGCTAACCAGCCTTCTTTGATCCAGGTCAAATCTCACATCATTTCTTGCTCATATTGCTAATCTTTGCAGTTTCAGGGGGACTCTTCTCCAAGAGAACAGTCATAACTCTTTCTTCTCTGGTATCACTTGTGCATTTCTACCCGCGCAGCCCACAAGATGACAGAGTACTGTGCACCTTTAGATGCTTTCCCCCCTAGAATATTGCATTTCTCTTCCAACTGTGTATAAACAGTCTGTACTGCCAGCGAGCACTCCAGGTATGAGAATTCGTTTCCAGAACGACTGGAAATGTGTAGTTCAAACAAAGCTGTGCCTGATTTTCCACTTCTCTACGTCTGTTTTCAGTGGTGGCCACACCAGTGTGCGGGCAGAGCCCCAGAGTGCCACAGCACGGTCTGTGAGAGCTGCTCGGCGGCTGCCTGCGTCACCGGCTTTCCGGGTTTCAGATTTCAGCAGGGCTAGCTCCTGCAAAGCCCTTCCAGAACCAGCTCCTACAGCGCACATGCCTTTATGCCAGCTCCCCAGAATGTTGTACAAGAGTTGTCAGGATTTAGACCAAGATAACGAGACTGATTTTGGCCTGCATGTCCTTACCAGGAATGGGAGGCTTCAGGGAAGTGAGAGACTTGCCTCGTTGTGCTGCTGACTGCCTCTTTGTTGCTGTTCATGCATGTTGAAAGGGTCTTTTGCTTGCTCTTTGGAGAACTGGCATTCACAGCTGCAGGGAAAAGTTTGGTAGAGCCTCCTAGCTACACAATACAATAACAGGATGGAGAGCTGGCTGCAGTATGAAAGAATAAGGGGGGAAGACAGAGGGAGCAAATATCTAGCCAGCTTCTTATCATGCTGGCCCTGAGAAGCAAAAAAGAGAGTCCTGCCCAGCCTGTATCAGTGGCCAAAGCTGTGCTTCCTCCTAAATATTACAGAAACACTCCATCCTGTTCCCAAGAGCTCCAGAACTTTGGGTCCATGTTGCAAAACAACCTATGCAGATCTAGCAAGGCACGTGGGTTCTGGGAGTGCTAAACAGGCAGAGGAGTCAGAAGAATCAGCAACCTACAGTGAGGACAGGGGAGGGCTGAGAGCCCTGGCAGGGTGCCTGCAGGCTCTTCCCCCTGAAAATTAAGGTTGAACCTACCGCTGTCACTGCTTGCATGGTTCCTGGGGAGTATGTCAGCTGGCTTTGCAATGAAAGACAGAAGGCAGGCAAAATTTACTTCTTCAGGTCTACTATTTTTATTTTCAAAGTGGCTATGTTTAAAGCAAGTAAAAAAGTCTGTACAGATGGGTTTGAAGAACAATTTAAGCCAGAGTAAGGCAGCACAAGTGGGAATAAAGATGCCTTTACATAATCATACAGTCCCTTATCAGTTCTTAATCTCTCAGGCGCTTTCTTGGTCTTTGCTGTGAGTTGAGGCCAGCAGAAATTGGTCTAATTCATTCTTGGCCTGACAAAGGCTCCATGAGCTCTTGTAAACTAAACAGCACCTCAAATATACTTGCTATACTGGCAATTTGCAGAGCAAGGCAGCTGTATGTGCTTACCAGGGAATTCCAGAGATTCCTGTTTATAGCAACATCAAAATCCCCTTAACAACAACAATTAGCACAGATAAGGCAGGTAGTGTGAGACAATAGATTTCCTTCAAAGATTTCCTTTATCTTCTTCGAAAGGTCTGGCAGACTTTCACACCTCAACCTACCTCCTTAGTCTGTTCTCAATATCCATACAAAGACAGTGCCCAGTGTGACTGACCACTCTGCAGCAGCCAGGGGAAAGCTCCTGCAGTCTGCTGTGAAGTTGTTTCAGGATCCAGACACATCACGTGCAACACACTTGGACTGTGGCTCTACAGGAAGGCAGGCCCAGCCGGAGGGAGCCCAGTGCCAGTTCAGTATGAAGCACTATATATCTCAAACACTTGAGAGAGATACCACTTGCCAGCTTGAATTTACTAAAAAAAATTATGAAGAGCTAAATTTGTCCTTGCAGAGTTGATACTGGATCAGGTATCACATTATTTCCTGTTATTTCTCCTTCTCCTCCCCCGCAGCTGACAGAGGCCAGCACCATGCACTATGCAATTCAACTACCTAGGCAGAAAATCATCTGGGCTCCCTCCCGATGCAGACAAAAGTTGTGCAGCCTCAGGAAGCTGCAGGAGAGCAGAGATGGCATTAAAGAAGGTACAGACATGCTCTTAAACTAAGCACCCAGATGCTGCGCAGATGCACTGGGCAGCTTCCTCCCCGTGCTCTGTAATGTCCCCAGTGTGTGTGATTACTTGGTAGCAGTGAGGGGCTTCATCCCCTCCACAATCTGGTTCCTGCCCCCCAGGGGTTTAGGAGAACATATTTTAAAGACCCTCCCAGGAGCTCACTCAAACTCTCTGTTTACACAGCAGATTGGTGGCTTCTTGTTTGAAGTCAGGATTTAAGCTGTTCTTTCTAATTAGAGACTCTGAAACCTGAGAGATCTCTGCTGTTAAAGACTAAGCACAGAGAAACGGAAAAAAAAAAAAAAGAAGATGCATAGGTGGAACAATACTACATCCAAATCTTAGAGTTTGCGTTAAACAGAAGGCCCCTGCAGCAAAATAGGACATATGCTGTTATTCATCCCCTATAGTGTCTTTTCATTATGCTATTTTCCACTCATCACCTCTGTCCCTTGCAAGTTATCACCAGCACTCAAGGACATTTGTTCCACATTGTCTACTGCAGAGTATGGGAGGCAGTAGAAAACATCTGAATCCCAGCAAGCTTTCCTAGATTGACAAATGAAAGATGGGGTATTTCCATCCTCTCCAAATGGACAGCTGCCATGGGGATGTAACTACATTAACAGATTATACACTGAAATTCATTTGAACTGATCAGTCACTAATGTTTCCACTAGGGGAATAGAGGGAATATAATATCGCCCCATTTCAGGAAGGCAGATTTTAAATTATTCTTTAGTAGCTCTTGTGTTTAAAAGAGTCAGAAAGTGCTGCCCCAGTGCCCCAGTTCCTGTGTTTATACACTAAAATTCATTTGAACTGATCAGTCCCTAATGTTTCCACTAGGGGAATAGAAGGGAATATAATATCGCCCCATTTCAGGAAGGCAGATTTTAAATTATTCTTTAGTAGCTCTTGTGTTTAAAAGAGTCAGAAAGTGCTGCCCCAGTGCCCCAGTTCCTGTGTGGGTATCAAATTTTTTTATGCACTCATCCCTGCAAGGACAGGATGAAAGAGGAGATCTGAGGCAAGGTGGGACAGCAATGTTTGCTGCCTCCCAGGGTGCCTTGTCTCTGAAAAATGTAAAGTTTCCCATGGGCAAGGCTGGTTCTTACAGCCCTTCACATGACAGGGTCCTGAGCCTGCCTGGAGCTTCCTGTCTAAGATGGGACACTACCTCAACTCCTTTGCTGTCACTAGCAAGTGTGATGTTTTGGCAGTTGACAGAGCAGGCAGGAGGTGGAAGAGGCAAGGTGACAAAATACTTTAGGAACTTTCCCAGCACATCAGAAATAGTCCTCCAGCAGCACAAACCCACAACTGACTTGTTCCCAGTTCACCTCAGGTGTGTGAGCCAAGTGTATATGTTAAATAGAAGGTGGAAAGCAGCACATTCGAAACAAGCTGAAGCACATGGGTCTAATCACAACCTGGAAGCACGTCCAGTCCTTTCTTCACCTGAGTTTCCTTTGCAAAAGAGAACTGCTCTTTGTCGGCTCAGGGCAGTGCCCGTCCCCTCGGCTCACTCTGGCTGGAAAGGCTTGCACTCAGTAATCAGATTAAGATCCTCAAACAACAGCTGTGTTTGTTCTCTGAATTAAAGGCAAAATAATAAATTATTGTTTTCTTGCAAATTAAAAGACTAACTGCCTCCTCTCCTCCTGATTTCCAATTTTTTTCTCTGAATAAATACATTGCAGCATTAACAGCAATGAATTATTGCTTCTTGGATCACGCTGATCTGTGCAGACTTCATAACATTTATAATCTCTTATCTGTAAATGACTTAAGGGAAGGGGGCCATAAACCCTATTGCAAATTAATTCCTTCCAGTATTATCCACTATTAAAATGGTATAGGCTGAATAATTGGACCTGATTAATTAAAAGCTGCAGGGCACCAGTGGGAGAGACTAATGTAGTTCTTCAGTGAACCCCCCCAAGTTTTCTGCATTATTTTAGAAGAGACAACTGCCCACTGTCCCACTAGTAGGACACCTGTGTCCTGTGTTGCAGGTGCCATGTTCCTTTTCTCCTGCAGAACAAACACAGCAATCCTCACACCACCATGCTAGCGCAACGTCCTAGCATGGGCTCCTCTACGCAATTTAAGGGACTCTTGCACATATAGCAATGTGCTACACCTTAAATGCTTCTCCTCCTCAGAGTTTATAACCAAAAACCATTACATTAGCAACAAAAATTTATTACAGGAGCTTATGTTCAATGCCCTGTGATGCAGAGGAATGTAATCCCTGTTTGAAGGTAACTAAGTGGTGGCTGACCTAGGGATCCAGTCCAGACCCCAGGGTGGACACAGCCACACCACCACCTTCCTGCCCTCTGGTACAGCCTGGGAAATGTGTCTGCTGCAGAGAAAATACCATGTAAGCATGATGGTATTTATGTGGCTGAACCAAAGTGGTTGAGATTCTGATGCAAATTTTCTGCCCTGTGTTCCCATTTTCAATGCTATTTGGGCACCAAAAACCTCAGTAAAACAAGACCGTGGCCAGAGACAGCCTCTGCAGGCAAGATAAGTATGATTTGGTGGGAAGCAAATGAAAACTATCCCAGTTCTCATACTCAGGATGTTACTTCCATAATCACTCTCCCCTCTTTTCCTTTCACCCACTGGACCAAATCTCAGCCAAATCTCTCATGTGTCTTTGATGGCTTAGTAGCAACTTCAGGAGCTGAGCCCCTCAGGATTTGATATTGGGAGCAGAAATTACCACTGTGAAATCTGAGACAGTTTTCACACATATGGCAGGAAGAGAGGAACACAGGCAAAGAGAAGCTTTACCAAATCTGCAGTGTAAGTCATTCTTCTCCTGTTTCTAAGTTAAAATTGCTGGCTTTCCAGCTTGAATATTAACCAGTGAGACAGCTGCAGTGATGAATTTTTATTCCTTTTTTAATGGGGGCACACAGACTCTGAAAGGAAAAGAGTGAATAAGGGAGGCAGGGGAGAGAGAGGGGAGAAAAAGCTAGCGGATGTTTCTGGTGCTGGGGAAACCGCTCATACTGAAGTTAACAGTGTGAATTTTATTTCAGAGGAGAAAAAATTACACCCACTCGTAACAACATACACACTTCACGGCAGCCACCCTCTCCCTTGCACTGAGTCTGCCCACATGGAGCATGGACTGTGCCTGAGGTGGGGGACCCTGCTGTGGAGAACAAATAACACTGATGCTCCTGCTGCTGGGCAGCTTCTCCATGGGCTCCCTGCACCACACACCATAGTGCAGTAACTTCTGCTGGGGTAAAATAGGCTTGTTCCCTTGACAGGGGCTTCTGTGCTCCCTCTTACATATATATATGTATATATATAGTCTTTGCTCTTCAGTCTCCAGAGAGTATTTCTCTAAAATGCCAACAGCAACAGATGGCTATTCTGCTGCACTTGAGCAGACAACAGCACTCAAAATGACCCTCAGCTCTTTGGGTTTCCTGAGGTTTTTATCTTTTAACTATCTGGCACAGAAGAGGATCGCCTCTAATAAAGTTAAAGCAAGGCCAGTGTCAACACTTCTGCTAGAGTACCACCTGTGTCCCATCCCTGGCTAGCTTCTCCTTAGCTCACTGAGAGCTTATGAGGGTAAGAACCATGTTTTCTCCACCTGCATGTATTTCTGGTGTTCAACAGAATAAATCCTCTGCAGTGACACTATGGTGAAATCCCCAAAACTAAGGATCTGCATGTTCCTGGGTATTACTGATTGAAATCTACCATTTAGTAATGCCCTCTGGAACTTTTGCTTGTTTAAAATCTCCTAAAACCAGTTTCTGCCTCTTTCTGCTGTCATGCAGAGTGGTCGGACACATCTGAAGAGGCCACCAAATTAGAGAATTTAGGATGTACTCACATAATATACTGGCTTGGCAATTACAAAGCTAAAAAGCTCCTGCCCCTCTGCCTCTTGCTGTTTCTTCCCAGGCCATGTTGCATCTCCCTGCCTCATCAGTTGTACCAGAAGAGAAGAGTTCATAGGCTGTGATGCAAATCAGGCACAGAATGATCTGGGCAAAAAGTAACCTACACTACTGTTAGCTTGCCACAATACCAGACTGAAAAAAAAAACAAAAAAAACCACTGATTTATTTGAAACTATTCTTACGTCTACAGAGCAGGAAGGACAGGTCAGAAAATGCCAGCTACACAGTAAGTGAGATTCTTCTTTGAGTAAGGACTCCAGAGCTGGATTCCCAATCTTGGATGATTGGTCCCAACATCTGATTTCATCCAAACCTGCTACAAATTCAACTGTAGCCCCTTAAAATGATTAAAAAAAAAAAAAAATGGAAAGCTTCAAGCTTAAGCTCCTTGGGACCCTAATGGTGACGGTTTTCATTGTACAAACTAAAAACCAGAGAATGACTGGCCTGAGCCCAGTGCCAGACAGGTGTCCGGAAGTTTTGTACCAGGTGAGTGTTTATAATCAGGTGTGGTCTCACACAGATGGACTCTGCACTAGCAGCCTCTGTGCCATGACCAGGGCCAGTTTCCCCCTCCCAGGCACTTCAAAAGGGAGCCATGGGCTGGATGGCAAGCTCAGGGCAGACAGAGCTGCTCTTCC
>NW_010141033.1:71387-109471 GCF_000699245.1 Pterocles gutturalis
AGAACACGTGTGACGAACAACATGGACTTGAGAAGCTGTGAAGAAAACCCAGTTCCCCAGAGTATGAATTAATTGGGGTGGGGAGGCCCAATATAAACATTAAAACAAGGTCATGTGCAGTTTAGGGAAAGCTAAAGCCACATCAGAGCTGAAGGACAGAGAACTGCTGGTCAGAAGAGGATCAAACAGAAGCAGAGGAGGAATACTCCACTCATCCTTGAGAAACTCTGAGGCAAGAGAGTATATTGAGGACAGAGCTGGTTTGCAGAAGTGTTCAGAATAGCATTAGAACAAGCACTCCTTGCATTTCTAACAGTGTTCAGGAAACAAAAAGTTGATATAGTAAAATATATTCATTGTACTTGCACTGATAAAGTTCACAGACTGCACAGATGGTCAATCTGGAGATACTGTTTGACCATCCCTCAAATCCTACAACATGTCCTAGGAAAGAAAATTCTCAAGCAGAAATGCCTGAGGCCACCGACAGGAAAATGAAGAGGTATGCCATTTTCTGAAAGTGATAATAAAAAGTCAAGAGTTTTACAGGCACTGAATTTTGTCACAGTTAAAACCAAGAAGCCTTGTAAAATGAAAATGAGTCACGTAGCTGTGTGCTGTGTGGCACTTGCCAAAATAAAGACTCCAGCTATTTGTATGGGGGAAGGAAAGGCAGTTACTCTATTCTCCTGCTGAGTTTGCTTAAAAAGTCCAGGACTCGTGATGAGTTGATCCTTTCCTATTTCATGACACTGAATTTCTCTCTCCTCTAACCAGCCTCTTTGCAGGGGGGGGTCCACTTCCAGCTCAGATATTTGTCAATTCACTCTTCTGAGGCTTGCAGTGAAAGGCCCCCTGATTTGTTGGAGGAATACAGAGTTGTATAGATGTTTTTGCAACTGTTATAGGGACAAACAGGGTCCTGCCATCCGGCTTTCTGGCTCATCAGATTCAACTGGGTCTGTCACTCTCCACTGACCAAAGACAGGGCTTTGGGAGGGAGAGTATAGAGACTATACTGAGCCTTTTCTTGTGGAGTAAGAGAGCATATGGAGCACTGACAGAGGGAAGCAGAGGGGGATGAGTAACTCTGATAGGGAGGGAAACAGAGGGAGCTAGGGAAACAGTGTAAAGGGACCTCATGGAAGGATACAAAGAGATGGAAAGTGTCAAAAAAACCTCAGTGAGGAGAGTTCTAAAGCAGATATCATCCCATTTTGCAGAGGGACCCAAAGACAAGCCAGACTGACACCAGGATACAGACACCTGTGTGTGGACCCGGAAGGGGCAGCTGAGCACTTTCTGGCAGGTGTGCAATGCAGACAATAAGGATGATGTGCTGCCATAAAGATGGATAGGTGCCACAGGCTCCAGGGCACATGGTGCTTTCATCCCCAAGTACACCTCAACTGTGTTGCAGATTTATACAAGCACTTTAAATGTAGCCAGGAAAGCTGCTCACATTAGGTAGATCTCTGACTCTCCTCTCTGAAGAATACACATGGCTGAGGTCTCAGTAATCTGGCTTTAGCCTGAGAACCCTGGGTTCACCTCCTTCACAAATGCCAGAGGGACTTTTTCAGCATAGTGCAAAAAATCTATGCTCTTAAATTGTCAAATGGAAAAATGCTAGGAGCTTTGTACGGAGCTCCCATACAACAGCAGAAAAACACCTTGATTGTATTCTTATGAGTCATCTGCAGTCATCTGCAATCCCTGTGCTATGCCACTCTGCAGGTACAACTAACTCGTGCAAGAAGCAAGCAGTGCCCAAGTGTGAAGCTGTGCCAGGACAAAGCCCCCGACCCCAAAACTGACCCTCCGGGGCACCGCAAGGCTGGAGTGCAGCAGAGAACAGGGAAGGAAGCTTTCAGAAAACACAAGAGAGAGGGGTTGAGGGAAGCAAACCATGAATTAAGGTAATGGCTCTTGAAGGTACTCTCTGGAAGCAGTTATCAACAATAAAGCTAGTAAGGATAAGGGGGATTGAGTGTAATTTGCAACACTGAGGTAAAGCTAACCTAGCATCCTGGATCTGCACAACTGGGGCACGTGGAGACTGGTGGGATCAGCTCTTGCAGAAACAACTGCTTTCTAACCCTCCTCTTTTTAGGGGTGAGCTTTTTTGCCTCTCTGAAACTGTAGATAAATTCTCATCGGCAACAATGATATCAGGAATTAACACTGCAACATATCTGAGTCCCTGGATCATACTGTGCTAAATATGACTCTGCCTCTTCAGCACGTTGGTTGCTCAGCAGACTTGGCATAAACAATTGGCATTGGTGGGGTGTCACAGCAGGGCAGCTTGTTACTGCTCATCAAATATCAGCAGCTTCCGCTGTGCGCTGCAGAAATGGGGAGAAAATTGTCTCATCTCATCCAGTTCTCGTGTGTGATTATATCAGCATTTTTCTGAGATGCAGTTAGTTGGGTTCTAGTACAAAACTGTCACTCCACCTTTGAACAGATGATAGTAACATTTCACCTACCCCCAACAAAAGAGACACTTGCTAGAGATTAAATCATAAACCCTGTCACCCTCTGCCAGTTTTAGAGTGCATGAAGTAATAAACCCTGCATCTCCCTGGCATTAAACAGCATGGCAATTAGCGCAGAAAATTCTCCCTGAAATACTTCTTATAAATGAAATGCCTGGGACCTCCACTCAGACTGAAAAACGCAACAGCAACAGACAAGAAAGACCAAGGACTTTCCAATGACACTTTCCAACCCTCTCCACACAGCCCTTTACCTACAGACATGGGAGCTGGAAGAAGAGCGCTGGGGCCCTGCCACAGACATGCTTTGCAGTGCTCTGTGCCCCAAGCAGAGGAGAATAGGCCTCCTGTGAGCTACCAAGGGACCAAGACCCCTTGGATTTTGCTGAAGCAAATGTACTACCTTGCCACCTCCCACACATGCTACAAGTGCTGCAATGGTTTTCCATCAATTAGATAAATCTACACCAACAACAGGCTTAGCCCATGGCTTCCCACTGCCCCGGCTCCAACCGCCCAGCGCAGGCACAGCTCACTTTGTTTCCCCTCACAGTGCACATGGGGCGCTGGATGGTATCTAGTTCCCATTTCCTCTGGTTTTATTCTTTTCAGTGAATGATTTTTTTCTTTTCTCTCTTTTTTAAGTCAGCCTGAACCCATGCGAGACTTCATGCTTAACACTGAATGACCATTGGGTGTTTCTCTATGTTACCTTGACACGAACTACATTATTTCTTCTACCCTTACTATTTCCAAATCTCAGTATAATTGTCAGCTGCTGAACATACTCCACATGCTTAATGGCTTCAGAGTGAAACAGGAGAGAAGCTTCTAAATATGGGTTTAGAAACGACCTGGAAAACTGAGTAGCTGTTTTACAAACCAGTTTGAGCTTCTGGAAGACTTTTGACTTTACACTAAAAATATGCAAAGAAATAAAAAGAATTAGCAGTAGTGACTGAGGTTATGAAGCAAATTCTAGAAGCTAGAAGCAGACTACTTGCTGTGCTGGAATATGCATCCTTTGAGGACACTATTTCTGATTTATAACATTTACCTTTGACACTGTAATAATTTTTAGCTCCTGAAAATTGTGGCTAGTATCTTGAGAAACCCAAGTCTGGCAGCAAACAGCTGGGCAGAAAGAGCAGAAAACTATTCCTACAGTGTGTGTTGTGCAAATGAAAAAGTTGAGAGCTCCCCAAACAAGAAAATATATATGCATATATATGTATATGAAGCAACATATATGAAGGATCAGGGTTCCACTGATGCCACAGTCACATGGCATCTAAACCCCTTTCCCTTCAGATACAGAACCTATGGTTTAGCGCTGGGGTGCTGAGAAAATAATCAGCAAGGCAAGACTGTCTCCCAAACATCCCTCCGAGCAACTTTCAAGAAGGTGAGAATCAGTTAGAAGGATAACAGGTGGTGTCAGGATCTGCTGCAGACAACGAGAGAAGGCTACACTACACATTGATGTAGTCTCAGTAGTTAAGTGTTTGCCAATCAGAATGGTTTCCCCTCTTCTCATCTGCTACTCCCTACTTTTATTCCTGCTCCTGTTTCCCAGCTCATCCTTTCACAGCTAGCCATAGCTAGCCCTCAGGCTACCTGCCAGCAGGCCATTCTCATTCACAAGGAGCTAAAGAGAAGGCACAAAGCCAGCCAGTCAGAGGCATATTAACCAAGCCTCACAGGCAGTAAATCCCTTTCTGTCCTCCCTGAGTCCATTCAGGGCATGGATTCTTGCTATGCAGAGAAGGACCTTGGATATTTCAAAGCAGAAAAGGCATCTGTGCTTGGTTTTGTGCGGGGATTTAAGCACCAGTTACGTGTTTGTCCCAGAAGATGTGGTCACCAAGAGCTTTAGTGAACAAAGAAACACAAGCCAACCTGGACTGGAATCGGACTAGAAGGAAACTAGATCAGGTTTCCAAGGCGGTTATGTAGGAAGCCATCATTAGATGCTGTAAAGTGCTCTCAGAGTTCTGTGTTGGAGCTGAACTCAATATAATCAATGCCAGCTGTTCCATCAGTTTCATTAAGATGCTTGTCAGGACCTTTGAGAGCAAACCATAAATTGGCACCAGTTCTTCCTTCCTGAAAGCAGCTGATGCTCTTTTTCCTTGGTAACAACACAGGTTCTTACTTTCTAATGGATGTTGGGTTGATTGCACTATTCTGATAGCAACTGGTCTGCAGGAAAACCTAACAGAAGACAAAATAGGAAAACTTTGCTTTCCACGCTTACTACTCACAAGTGAGTTGCTGAGACTCAGGACTTCCACAAACTCACCTGGTGCTCAATTTACAAGAAGCTACAGTGGGTGCAATTGCCTCTGCCACGCAACAGCACTTACAGTAGCACTGAGGGTACTGAAGATGAGAAGGGTGGTATCAGCAAGCTATCCAACCAAAACTGGTTGGTTTTGAGCATCCTTTCTGGGACACTTAGGCTCTGCTGTCTTTGTTATACATGTCATGGAGTGGTCCTGGTAAGGCAGGCTGCCTGGACAGTGCAGAGCTTCCACGCTCTACACTCTGATTTCACTGCTGAGAGCAATGCCTAGTACCAGAGTCTGCATCCAAACTAACGTGTATGCAATGCCCCTGTTGGGGGTTGAGAGGCTGGAGGGGAATAGTACAGATGCACTGAGTTACCCAGGACACGGAGAGGTGAAAGCAGGGATCTTTGCTCGAGCTGCAGAAGCATAGGTATGGATACTCAGCCACACTCCAGCTCCCGTACAGCACAGAGAGCTGGAAATGCAGTCAGATCTCTACTCCTGGGGGAGAAATCCCAAAGATGATGCACTGCGGCAGTGGCTCTAACACAGTGTTTGACCCTAGCAGGAGGCCTCTGATAAGATGTGCTGTGGGGCTGAGGAGAAAGAAGGACATATGGAGTAGAAGAAACCAGGCTAAATCACCTCTGTAAAATCCAACCATTCCTTGCTTCCCAGAACAGCTTTTTGGACCTCGGTGTGATAAGGAGTGGTTTACAGAGTCATACTGAGATTGTTAAATGACACTAGGATTCAGGAAAATGCTGCAAACAGAAGCCCTGCCTGTGAAATCTCTCAGTTTCCAAATAGGACGACACTGAGCAACTTCCCCAGGGCATTCTCACCGAGATCCTCATAACAGCTTTTGTGACTGCCTTTCCACACAGTCTCAGGGACTTAGGCACCAGATCTATTATGACTGTCTTAATTCCTGTGACTTTTGAAAATCTCAACCACCATGCACATTTGCAATGTTCATACAGCACTGAAAAGCACAAATTATACAGACAACTTAGTTATATATCCAAATGATATTTGATGTTTCAGCCAGGACTGGGCAGGCTGGGTTAGAAAGGCCTTCGAAGAAGACCCTCACGCCTATTGACATCTGTTCTGCACAGTTACAGAGGCCTTTGCATTTCATGAGGGAGATATTTCCTCTCACAAGTCTCTGAGTTTCACAGTTCATGATCCGGCGCTCACTGATTTGTACAGAAGGGTGCATTAAATGGATCAGCCTTCAAGTCAAGGTATTCAGTAAGGACAGAGAAGTTAATAGGGATTTAATTTTATAATTTAAGGTTAGTTTGCTTTTCAAAGCAGATTTGCCACTATGTAGTTTAGAAGCCACCAGCTCTTGTTTGTTAGTCTCAATATGAGCAGGCCTCTAAATCCTTTGCATAAAAAGCTTTGTGCTAGTCCTGCGCTGTTTGCTTTCTCAGGACACATGTCTGCTGCTGAGCCTTGTGCCAGGGAAGGATAACTAAGAAGAGGAGACTTAGCAGAGTGCCAAGTGCCACAGCCAGAGAAGAAGCTGGTCACCGACAGGCACGAAGCAACTCGCATGCAAGCTGGCAGGGCCCAGCTGCTGTGCCAGCTGCTGAACAAACCCTCTTCACTTCCCTCCCCTCTGCTGGGCTGCCTCCCACACGCTGCGCTGACAAGGACTGCATTGCCACATCCAACACTTCATTCCGTGCTTTGAAAGTCCAGTCTAATTGAGTGACAAAGTCATTCTGCCTCGCATCTCAGGAGAGGATTTTACTCTAAAGATCCTTTCATCTTCTGACCTTCTCCTCTGCCCTTCCTGAAGCCTGGCTAGCCCAAGGCCCAAAGGGGCACATGAAGGGGCAGCTGAACCTTTCCAAAGGCACATCATGTGCTCTCCCAGTGCAGTAGGTGCTTGTTGTGGTTTAACCCTGGCTGGAAGCCAAACACCACACACAGCCGCTTGCTCACCCTCTGCCCTCCCGGGTATGGGGGAGAGAATTAAACGGGTAAAGGGAAAAGAGACTCGTGGGTTGAGATAAGAACAATTTAATAACTAAACTATGACAAAAGTGAAAATACTAATAATAATGATAATAGTAATATATACAAATATACAAATGAGTGATACCCAGTGAAACTGCCCACCACCCGATGACCAAGGCTCAGCCTGTTCCTGCCTAATGATCCCAGAGCAGGGACAGTCCTGAAACCACAATCCTGGAAAAGAGATAAGAGCGCAAGCATCCGAGAGACTGAGAGCTGACCGAGAGAGCGAGATGATCCCGAGAAAGAGAGGAGATGATGCAGAGAGAGAGAACTTCTGGAAAGAACCTCATCTATATACTGGGCATGACGTGCATGACATGGAATATATCACTGGCCAATTTGGGTCTCAATCCTAAACCTGAGGTCGAATCCTAGGCTACTGATTGGGGATGTGCTCCCTCCCAGCTTCTCCTGCCCCTGCAGACACTGGCACAGCAGAGAAGCTGAGAAGTCCTTGACTGTCCTGGCAGCAACTATAAACATCAGTATGTGATCAGCCTTCTCAGCACAAATCCAAGACCTAGCCTTACACTAGCTACTATGAAGAAAGTTAACTCTGTCCTAGCTGAAACCAGGACAGTACTTAGGGGAAGCATTTGGTTGGGAATCAGGAGAGGGAACCGCCAGCAAAGCCAGGCTCCCTGGGAAGAGACCAGGCCCTCTACAAACACAATGCCATGCAACAGCCATCATGGTCCTGCCCACAGCACTCTCCACTACAGGACAAACTTCATGTTCCACAAGCAGGCTCTGGGTTACACCCACTTTGACCAATGCTGTTCCCCAAAGGCTAAAAATAATGATCAGGGCTCTCTTGCACAAACACTGCAAAAACATGACTTGGCAAGGGCAGGCACCTTGCCTGCTTCCAGTCTGAACAAAATGTAAGTCAAGGGTAGAACAAAAAGTGGAGATGGGAAGGATAAGGCTTCCAGGAATCGAATAATGTTACTCAGGCTGGACATACCGATGAGTGTTACATGAATCACCTGTCCAACTGCTTAGTTCTGATGAGGAAATTTCTTAGAAGTAAAAAGAGTAGTAAAAGTTAAAAAATAATTTAAAAATAGAGAACCATCATGAAGAATTTAAACAAGGGGAATCTAGTATGGTCCTTAGCTATATCACTCCCTGAATTTACTGTTAATGCCAGTCTTGCCAGAAGAACAGTAGATCATTCCCTCTTACACTGCTTTGCTTTCACAAACTTTTTATTTAAGTTTTCTCCCTGCAGTTTGCCATCTCTTTTGCCATATGCTCACATGGAAGAGAGACAAAAAGCAGGAGAATTGTATCGTCATCATGATACCCAGTGATGGATACCCAAGTGTTATCTCCTTAGAAGGCATGTGTTTTCCTTCCTATTCTGCCCAAATACCCTCTCCTTCCTCTCACGATCCCCTATTCTCATCAGTTTAGGGGAGTACAGTCCTGTGGTTGCCCACTCCAAAGCACAAAGAAGCAATTTCTGAGACACTTCTGCGTTAGGCTGCCACTGATTCAGTACATGGCGTTTTCCCTCCACAACACACAGATTAACTCCGAAGTGGGGTTTTTCTCCCCAAGAACTGTTGAAATGCCCTGTTAAAATTCTCATCTCATGTTCTCTCCACCTCCCTGAAATCCTCCTGCTGTCTTAAACTGGTGCTTTCTTTCTCAACCTGTACCCTAACCAGGACAATACACCCCATAGACCACCCATCCTCCAGGATGGTCTCATCTCTTCTGCTGCCTTTCCAGAGGAGAAGGGGGGAACCACTGGTTGGGCAGCATACAGTACACGTCGCAGGAGTAAAGGACCAGTATGCTCCCTGTGCCTGTGAGCAGCTCAGCACTTACAGGTTCTCCATAATGGAGGAAGAAGAGGCTGGTGCCGTGTTTCTTCCTATGCTCAACACGGAAGTCAAGTACTGCTATACTATTACAACCTGCACGATGGTCCCAAAAGGGAAGGCTGGACTAGCCCAGCCTCAGGTATTAGACATGATTATGAAATACTGAAAATACCATAATTCCACACCAGAAGTGGCATCGTTTCCATGGAAGACATTATAGACCTTACCCTTTCCAAATCTCTATGAAGAAAAGCATGGCATAAATGTAAGCATAAATTGCAATATATTTTTATATTTATGTCTTAGGCAGCACTATATTCATTGCCTAATAGGTGTATACACATATACATATTTAATATCATACAATAATTAATATTAGAGAAAGAACCAACCAATATACAGAAATTACTTTTCTCTTGCAGTGAAGCTAATTATCATCAGGTGAAATGCAAGCATTCTTTTTATTAGCTTATACCCTTCTGGAATGTGGATTTTAGTCTAAGAAGCAATGACAGGCTCTGTTCTGAGGGTATAAGGGCTACTTTACTCCTCATACTTTATTCTGTGTAAGCATCCAAAAGGAAACCATCTGGTCTGAAAGATGGCTATGCTATCAATTATCTGTGAGGATGCACTTTCAAGGAAAATTATATACTTTCAAGGTTTGGGTAGTTTGTTTAGATAACTTTACCAGAGCATAATTTTCTTTTAGGTGCCTTAAATGTGTAAAATTTCAAGACTGAATATTTGTGAAATAACAAAGTTAAAAAGGTCAAAAACGAAAGTGAAAGGCGAGCTGGCTAGAGACTGTACTATCAATGGCACACATTGTTCTGACAGAAATCACTAACTGGGAGGTACTCAAATCCCCAGGTAAGTACAGAGAGAATGCCACAGAGAAAGAGATGTCACCTGATAAGTTTATGGAGTGCAGAAGCCAACAGGGCAGATGGGGAGACTAATGGAGGAAAAGTAGAAGTAAGGGTTCTTCTCCTACACGCACCACAGTGAACTACGCATCCATGAAGAATACAAATGCCAGTACAGCCTATGGGGATAGAAGGCCAGACACAGCCACTCTCTCCAAAACATGGCCAGCCTTGGCTCTGGCATCTGTAGTCATAGCTGACTGATGTCAGGGAAAAAGAGCATTGCATCTGTAGTATTGAGTGCTGATGTCTCAACATCTCTCCTCTTCTGAAGGACTGGGAGGCGAAGTGTTATGGATGAGTGCAGCTGGCTTAGCTGGGCTAGGTAACACTTTGAGAAAAACTAAAAGTTTGAGATCAGGAGTCAACTTTGCATGATCTCAATGGTGCCATACCTGCCTGTTGGAAATTCTCCATTGTTGTCAGTATACCACAGGCAATGTAGTGGTGAATATCTGCATCTGTTAGTAGAATAAATAAGGCCTCTTGGCCTGAAGATAGAAGGATTCCTGAGAAGTGTTCAGCTGAGAGGAAATAACCAGTTCTCAAAGACATGCTTCTGATCTCTCACAACTTATGCCAGGGTCAAGTCCATTGCAAAATATATTTCTCAGTTTGCACTTGGGCCTCCCATTTAATGTTTAACTGCTTGATTTTATATTTTTTATAAAACACTATTGTGAGAGTAGTTTCTTGAACAGACAGTTGTTGCATTCTTCTCAACTACAGTTAGAATAAACTTTTTCGAATTTACAGTAATTCTGATTTCGTTGTTTGGATTTTTTTTTTGTCATGGTGCAGCACAGTCTTCAAAACACTGCAATAGCCAAATGCTTCCATTTGAGATGAGTAATCTGATTTTTAGCAAATACTTGCATTTTCCCACTCTGCACATCTAAGGCACTGGATTAAAACTGATTGACACTACTGCCATCTTGTTCACCACCAACTGGATTAGTCAACTGTAGCTCCCTTCCTCCAAAGAAGGGTGAAAAGTGAGTAAAGACCAGTTGCAAGCACTTAATGGAGCTAGGAAACTATTAACTACCTCTAATTACTGATACGTGTTTATACCTGCAGCTATTAGTTACAGCTGCTTCTCATTCTTGTGTCCCAGAAGAACTGTACTGCTGCCATCACCTTTGAGAAGTCCTAAGCAGGACAACTGCAGCTTGATAAACCCTCGTAAACCTCCTGTGATCAGCCAGGAGCTTTGCTTGAGACTTTGCTGGAGAACACACACATCTCTCTACTAGCATTAGTCACTAACTCCATTCAGATCTTGCAAGTACAAAGGACAAGTTCTACCTGAAGGTCTCTTCCTCTGAGTGCAGTTGGATACCTACCTCAAAATTTCTCCCAGAATATGGAGGTACATGTGGTTTTAGGGCTCTCAACCAAAACCACTGCAGACACCTAACCTAATATGCTGATCTCATGTGAGTTCACTCTTCAAGCTCTAAATTGTTCACAGAACTGTGAAGGTTGGATCAGGTACTTTTGATTCACGTCACTCTGTCTTTATATGAATCAGGTATCATCTCTCCTTTTGCAGTCAGAGTAAATCAGGGAAAAAATATCAACAGTTCAGTTGGGTAGCACAGCTGATTTGGATCAGTAGTGTACTCTTAAGTACGGAGTGAGCAAACCAGCATCAGCAAAACCCACGATATTCCCACCCTCTGCCCTACCAATATCCTCAGGTTCCTGAAGACTGACATGTGGTTATTGTCCATGCTCACCCAGAGCCTGTCCCATGAACTTTACTGCCATTCTAACACAAGCTTTGTGCCATTAGCTATTGCTCACCAGAAGCCACCAAACAGGTCTGTTTGGGCTGATCGCCTTGTCCCATCCCCCAGCTCAGTATGCAGCATCTCTCACTCAAGGTCTTCAACCAGTACATCAGTTCCAGTCCGTGCAGCACCCAGTACTGACCTTCTCAGCATGATGAGATGTGTTATCCCCACAGCAGATAGGAACCACAATACCTTATCCTGGTCTGACACCAATTCATCAGATCACCTTGGGAAGCCATGTCATCCCTGCTCGCCTGAGTTTTCCCAGCTGTCAGATACGGATAATAATGTTCTTTGAAGTCTATCCAGATCATTTGATAAAGGACAAAGATTTAAAAACATTATTCTTGACTGCACGCTCTTCAGGACATGAATTGCATCCTTGGCATGGGAAATCCTTTAGCACACCGCAAGTGCTGACCCTGCCCCAAAGAGAAAACAACAAAACTCTGCATTGGCTCATCATTACAGGCACTGGAAAAATACACATTGGTTGCTGATATACTCTTGGATTTTGTCAAGTCTGTGTGTTACTTCTGTATACAATCGCAAAATGCTTTGAGTTCAAAGAACTATTCAGCACTGCTCAGGGTTATCTAGGAGGCAAGCCAACCTCTGGTTGTATCACCATGTCCTTGGGAATATTCCTCTGGTTTGATCTGAAGCTGAGTGGAACATGAAGACACACAGCTGGGCTTCTGGACATCATCTAGTACTATACATGCTCTGGTCAATGTGTTTTACTTGCCAGGGAGAGTTTTAATTTTCTTACTTAGAAGAATTAATTGATGTAACGGGTGTTTACATTGGCTTTGTGCAATCATTTTTTTGTTTTCCTCCCTTTGCTTAAAGATCATCTAATATTTGTACTAAAGCAGCAATGGCTGAAGGAGCATACACAACTCCAACTCAGAAAGGGGAGGGTCCTTCTTATGTCACTGCTGTCAACTTAGGACAAAAACTGCGATGAATAGGAAAAAAAAAAATCTTTTGTTTTCAAGGCTAAATAGCCAAAAATGCAGCTAGAAAAGTTCCATAAAGGTTTAGCTTTCAGCAACACATAGTGGAAACAAAGCTGATTCCTCCTCTTGCTGTGCCCCCTGACCTCAGAGTTTTATATGTCACTGCCTAGAAGGCCTCTAGTCACGGCAGCCTCTGTGCACAGCTTTCCCAGGACTTTCAGGGTTTTCCTCAGGGGATGCTTGAGTGGGGGGAAAAAAGGGCTTTAGCACCAGCCTTCATTTAAAATAGCAGGGGGAGTTTACTGATTAATATTCATGAGAAGGGAACAGTCTGCTTTTTGTTACCGCAGCCGTTTCCCATGCAAGGTGGGTTGAGAGGGAGGAATACATTAAGGAACATATCCTACTGTCACAAGTACCACCACCTTTAGAGATACAGAAAATCAGGAGCCTAAGCAGAGCTCAGATGGTAAATATTTAACAGGGAAAGGACTTGTCTTCTCTTTCTGCCTGTATATATTAAACTCATTCTTTCATTTTAACAAGGGAACTGTGTTTTCCTGTGCTAACTACCCCCACCCCTGCGCCCCACTTAAATTCTGGGCCTAAGTGGAGAGTTCACAACATGCTATAAATCTCCTCCACCACTAACACGATTGAATGTATTTCCCTGTTTGGTTGGTTTTTAAAGTCACTGCTAGTCCTTCTCTAGCGGGAAATGTTACCCCTGTTCACTGGGGCACAAGAGCAAGACTGGTTCCCTTGCACTTACACCAGAAAATTTCAGGGATAACACAGCCGAAATCCATGTTTCTCATACCAGTCTAAAGCTGGCTTATCAAAATAGTGTGAATGAGGCAAAGTTCTTCAAATGCAGGTGCTGATTTGGAGTGCCTCTGGGCTGTGGGCATTCAACTCAAAACACCCTGCCTCTCGTGTGCAAAAGCACAGAAAATGGTTTCCCCTTTGACTTCTTCAGTTCTTCTGGCATCCACATCAGCATCTGAGTTCAGGGATCCCAGAACCAGGAGCAATTTCTGAAAACTACAGTGAAGGGTCCAAAGCCTGTCCTGTGAGGATGAGCAAGGATTTCTTAATTTCTGTGCAATCACTGGGAAAATATACCAGCTCATTTGTGAAAGTCAGCTATTTAATAACTCCTTAGAGATAAGAGATTGTAAGAGCTGCGGTACACCTCCATCTCTGCTATCAGAAGTGCATTCGGGGAGCAGCTGATAGACCTCTCTAACAACAACTGTATGTCTATGCTCATGACCTTATAACAGCAAGCTAGGAGGAAAGTATTGGAGGGGGCATCTGAAAGAATCACTATTTGACATCTCTTGCGCTGAGAGGAACAAACTGTGCTGCCACAGCTACGCTGCAGCTGACACAACCTCACTGACTGACTAAGCAGCAGAGCAGGGTACATGAGGACTCCCGGGACCTCGCAGACAAATGAGCCCTGTGAGCTCATACACTTGAAAACATTGATCGAGTTGATCATGAACAGACTACAGCAACGCACAACTGAAACCGTATCTGGGTACCAAGAGAGCATCATCCTGACTGTCGCCTTTTCTTCTTACCTCCATAGAAAAAAAGAGCATTAGTGGACCAAAACTGGCAAAGAACATGGCTCGTGTAAGGGACCCACCTCCCACAAGGGCAACAAGGGCTATGCTCTGAGAGCCAGGTTAGCTCTGCCACAACCTGCTGGCAGAGCCTAGGGTCAGGCTGGGGCTGGATGAACTGTGATCCCAGATGAGCCTCACTGTTTTTACAGATGTCCTAATGGATCAGTACAGCCAATTTCACCTGGGGGAGGAGGGGATGAAGGAAGGAAGGAGAGAAGAGAGAAATGACCACTTTCATGGGTAGCACTGTCCCTGCCCTAAAGGCCCGGCACCAGTGCAATATCCCTCTATTCCTTCAAGATCCAGCTAGAAACTTTTGCCAGTGGAAATATACTGGGTTTGCACTTTTACAGAGACAAAACTATGAGGTAGCTGTACCAAGAGAAGTAGTTTTGCTTGCATAGTGGCTGCTCCCTGGGAGCTGAAACATATCACATTGGCAAAGGACACCTACTACCATGAGAAAATTCATTTCTACTGTTTGAGTAGCAAAGCTGCTCTAGTAATGCAGATAAACCAGATGATGGGGCACAGAGTTTCTCACTGAAACTAGAGAAGCAAGGTTACGATTTGGTTTAAGGATGGCATGAAGCATGAGGAGACATTGCATGGAAATAAGAGTAGGTTTTATCACCACGCCAGCCAAGGCTAAGAAGAAAGGAACTTTCTGAACATGGCTGGGGAGAGGAGGCTACCATGCCCCTTGCACCGTCTCCCCAACTTTTGCTGCAGCGCACTCCCTGCCCAAGCAGAGCACATTTTGCTGGAGCTCTTGCTTTGAAGAACCGTGCCTGACTCTGAGCTGATTATGAATGCAGAGCACGACCCATTTTAAACAGGTAGGCCAAGAAAACCTCCACCCCTCTGCTTTTAGGGAACTGTTTCAGAATACAGAGGACTTACCTTGAAAATGTTTTCCATACTGTTTGATGTTGTGGAACAGTCAGTGGGAATGCTGAGAGCATTAGATGCCTGGGTGTCTTATTGATTTGTTCTAGCTTTAGTAAATTGGCTAAAGTTCATTCAGAAGCCTCCCTTCCCCACACTCAAATACTTATTCTGAATGCTGCCTTGAGAGGGGCAATTGGAGAAAAAAAAGAAGGGAATTTGAAAGTTGGAAAATTTATCTAAAGAAACCTATGAGGTGAAAATGGACTTCATAAAAAGTATATATTATTTATATCATTAACATAGTCTTCTGGGTTCAATATTTCTTGCTACTTAAATTCTGGGAGAAGTTAGATTTGTGTGTGCCTGATGCTTCCAATGACCATACACACATGTGTATGTCTGTGTACAGAGAGAGACCTGAAGAGAATGAATCTACCACAGACAGTTATTTTTCTTTTGTCAACCAAAGAAATAAAAGAAAACTTAGACCAGTTCCCATTTTTGTGAGGAAGAAAGTTAAGAATTAGATTCTCGGTAACCTATACCCATGAAGTAATGACAGAGAAATTAAATGGCTGAGGTCACAAAAAACCAGTCCAGACCTTTCCCCTTCCCCCAACAGTAAGATTAGACACCTCAGGAGATTTCCAAGAAACTTCCCAAGTTGAAGTTAATGCTGTGAGAATCACCAGTGCTCAGCAGCTCAGAGAAGGAACCCAGGATTTCACAAGGGCAGGTTATGAATGGCTCAGGCCTGGCTGAAGGAGCACGGAGGAACAGGGGCAGCACCGGCATTGTCAGGTCCCGGGAGCTCTCCCAGTGCAGGTGGGACCTGCTGTCAAATGGGCTTAGGTCACGCTGGGGAAAACAGAAGATGGGGGGATAATGCATAAGCATCTCCTTGGATCTAATTCCAGATTTATCCATTCTGATGTGATCCAGAGATAACTGTCAGAAGAACCACATCGTTCAGAACAGGTGGGAGACCTGAATTTGATCCTTTTCTTTGCTTCTTCTATTGCTGAAGCAGAAATTCATTTACATGTTACTAATTCTAATGATCCTTAACTTTTTTTATGGTCTCATTGAGAGAGAAGGAGAGATTTGGAGATTTTTGGAGATTTTTTTCTCAGAAAACCCTCTCTCCACCACCTCTGGTTCTTAAGAAAAACACAACAGATTTAATCTGTTACAGCTTTACAAATTTTCTCTGAAAAGTATTCATAAAACAGCTTATTTCCCCTCTGCAGATCATTTAAAGGCAAAAGTAGGTTAAAATTAATAATTCTTCCTGCTGTCTAATTCTGGACATATTTTAAGATGCATTTGTGTTTGAATGAGATATTTTTTTTAAAAAATCATTAATTGAAGCTGTCTGGCTCTGTCATCCTGCTTTCCCATTCTCCACCCAATGAATCAGTAAATTGTAACAAGAGAATCTGGCTAAACAAGTTCTTAATTCAAACGCCATCTTATGGACAAAGGAGTTTTTGAAAATAGTATCCGTCATCTGGCTCCTTGAGATAGAGTGGAAAGTTGTATTTTTACTGTTCACAGAATTCATCTCCCCCTTCAGTGCCACCAAATGTCGAGTGCAGTGCAGCATGAGAAAGTGGAGTTCAGGGAGAGAAGAGGGAAGGGGGCGGCCTCTGTCCCAGGGCAAGCAATTTCCTGCCAATTAACATATGGCTACTGATTATATTTCTCCCAACAACAGAGTTCCAGATAAGGAGAAGTTTTATACAGGTTGATTCCAGGTTACTGACAGAGATTCCTTTTCTAAGGTCCAGTTGTCTTCTTGCTGAAGCAATGAGCTTCAGTGCAAGCCGTACAGGGTCTCAGAGCGCACACAAGCCAGGCTTGCTTTGATCACAGAAATTAGATGACTGGCAGAAGAGTCCCATTTCCTAACAGGAAGAGACTTCAACAGCAGCCTCTAAAGTTGAGTGCACAACTTGTCATGACTGTATTTGTGCGGGCACCGCTAAGCTGCAGCTCTGCGAGCCTTGTTTGCTCTCACAGGCAGTGTTGCGAAGTTCACTGTACAGCGTTACAAAACTAAAGTAATGAATCTGCGTAAAGTGGATTCAGAGCCAAGCTCTGTGCTATCCACAGTAATAAACCAACCAACCAAAACAATCCCAACTGCTACTAATCCGTAAAACTGATTTCAAATGTGTCCATGAGTGCCCTTATAAAGCAAGCTACCCTTGGCACATGTGTCATTTTCAGGATTTTTGCTTTTCCTTCTTAGCTTTTGGAGTACCTGAGAGCAACAGAGCACAACAGAATCAGAATAAAAGACATTTGTTCTAAGTATAAGTGCACAGGGCATTTTGTGTGAGGAGATCGGACCCTTTTCCTTTACTCTCCTGCATCTTGTAGCTTCTTTGAGGAGGCTGGTGGGAAGAGGTTAAAGGTTACCTAGAGCTGCCAGTACAAGTGAAAAATGGTGGATAGTGCCCCTGTTCTTGACTGCAAGTTCCTTTATTTCCTTTTGTCATGGCAATACCTTCCCAGGGAAGGCCTGAATGTTGCAAATTAGTGTTCCAACTTATCTTTCTAATTACCTCTTCAGGTGTAACAGTGAGACAGCTGCTTGTGTGAACAAAAGAAACTGCTCAGTAGTGTCTATGTATTGGCATCTGCTGCAAACTTTTTTTAGGCTTACCAAGTATCTGGCTTGTTATTAAACAAAAACAGTAACAGGATTTTTCCCCTTTTCTTGGGAAAGTAAAGATCTTTCCCTGACAACTTCAGCCTGACACAAAAAATTCTGGGAAGAAATCTCACCTTATACCAATATTTCTGAAAACAACACAATCAGGAGAATATCTGATACAATTAAATATAGCAGCTGAGCTTGAAGAGGAAGGAAGAAGGAAAAATGCTAAAAATGAGAGAGATGGAACAAAATCTGTGAACACAGGGTTGGGGAGGCTGACTTCTGACAGAGTTGTGTGAACAAGAGCTGCAGCTTTTATTTTCCACCACATGCTTCTTGGGCACAAAGGAAAACTCCCTCTGATGGAAAAGGATGATGATTTTGGTGACCACACATGAAAGAAGTATCAGGAGAAATGTTCAATCCCTGTGCTTGTTCAGAACAGAAACCTTGGAAACTTGAACTAAATTCCCAGGAATGCTGTTGTCTGTCACGCACTCAAGGCTGCCTACGAGTACATGACTCTTCCTGGGAAAGTGGGTGCTGCCATGGAAGACTCCTTCCAGGTGAAAAAAGCTGTGGTGTTCTGCAAGAATTGTCACCAATAAAGAATTGCCACCAACAAAGAATTGCAGAGACTCAAAAGACAAGACAAAGAGATAACAGACCATTGTTTAGGACTTTATATGTAACCATAGACAATACAGCTTGAGCAGGATACTGGCAGATGACAGTCCAGCCTCTGGCCAGGGAAGAGAGATTAGGTTAACCAGCCAAGGTTGACCAGAGCAAGCTGGTAAATCAGGCAGGCACATGAACTGAATATGAACAATGAGGCATGAGAACCTGATTCAAAGCCTGTTGTGGTGCAAAAACCTTTGAAGCAGACTCAAGTCTTAACTAGCAATATAAATGCACACACACAAATATATTTATATGGCATTCGTGCACAGACAGGGTCCGTGTCAAGCTGTATGCAAGTATGGAGTGTGAGCTGCAGTGAGGTGAAAGAACTCGACACAACGGTGTTGTCTTGGGTGTGTGGCTCTAAGTAAAATCTGAATGGTTGGGTGTCTGGATCTAGCTGGAAATGTTGTCTCCTTAAAAATTAGGCCTCAAGATTTTTTGTGAATCTGGCCATGAGAGTGTACAAATTCTCCTTTTCAACACTGACTGGAAAATCCTGTCACTGAGGAACTGTTTTCAGAAATAAAAAACCTGCAATGGTATGTCAAAAAATCCTCAACTAACCAACAAACCAAAACAGCTTTTCGGTAACAGGTAAATGGAAAAATCTTTTTTCTTTAATCTTTTATTTACGTTCCAGTGGGTGTGTCTATGTTAGTACAGTGGTCCAGACCAGCAGTAAAGTCTTGAAGTAAATGCAGATCCCCTGAGCATCCCCACTTAGTAGGAACTGGTTTGCTTTGCAGAGTGGTTTTGGTGTGCATCAGCTCAATTGCTCCTGGAGGATGCTAAACCAGAACTTGTTTGGCTGCAACCTAGTGAGCTCCAGTCCGTAATGGAGACCTGAGAGTCTGAGGCAATGCGCGGTCGTCTGGAGAGCTTCAAAACACATCTTTGGTGGGAACATTTGGTTCAAGCAACCAAACCGCCTAGTCCAAAGAAAAATTCCCAATCTGCCAACAGGTTAGATGTAGGGGTCTTAGCACCAAATAGCTTCAATGGACTGATCCACCCATGTTGTAGCAAACTACTTCAGACACAGCCTAACTATTCCCTAATGAAGAGGTGCAGAGCTGTGATTTCAGCTCATAACAAATGATTACAGCCAAACTATACTACATAAATCAGTGTTTACGCCAAGTCACGGGGAAAAGTGCAGCAGCTTAAGCACTCATTAGAGATTAATTTCCAAGCTATGGACTGAACAAAGAACAGATGTGATACAAAAGTTTTCACTTAAACAAACCCACAAGGTTCTGGTCATATTAAGAAAACAGCTAATGCATTCTTAATGGCTTTTCGTGTTTAGCTAATCCTGAATAATGTTATTAAAATTACAATTTCCCTGTGTGTTTTCTGTGTGATTGATAGTTAAGCATTATCATCTTGCCACAGAATAAGAAGGAAAAGCTGAAATTCAAAGTGCTTTCAAAAGTTGATTTCAAAATCACCCATGGAGAGCTCTTTGATGGGTGCTGGTGTTGTGGCATGAGAAGTAATTCAGACACTTGATTAGTTCATTCAAGTCCACGCTCAGACAAAGTGGTTGTTTTTCCTCCCTCTCGCACCTTAGACTTAAAAATGTCACTTGTCAATGTCAGGCTTTACAGATAAAAAGTAAAACCCTCTGCACCAGAGACAGAATTGTTCTCCTACAAGTCAGAGAACTTTTTTCCAACTACTATTACATATATGGGATAATAAAGATATCCTGGAAAATTCAGATAGCTTCAAGTATCAATAGCATTTAATACACAATACTGCAACTATTTCTTCAGATAATGTGTAGCTTTTCATCACACACTCACTATTTTGTGTGTTTATACAGTTCCAGCATATACGTTCACATCATGTAACCAGAGCTGATGCCCACACTGAAAATTTTCTTTCCTTTTTTGCATACAGGATTGTTCCACTTGCTAAAAGATAAATTCTGCTGAAGATGACCTATATTTACTCCACTATTATACAGTATCTTCACTAGCACGTTGCTCTTAGAAGGCTGGTACATTGCATACTATAGGCAGAGGTATGTACAGGTTTATATTATAGTTTTCAGCAGCTTAATTTCAGTGACAGAGGGCAATAGAATGGCACACAGGTAAGAGTCCTGTTAAAAGCAAATTACTTGAAGGTTTTAAAAAAAAATCCTTTTTCTCTCAGTTTCAGGGAGCCAGGGACATGATCCTATTAAGCTACTTACAGGTACTTACTTTATATCTTGATACTAAGGAGCCTCCCTCTCTTGGGTGCAGAAAAGCTCTATGTCCAGCTGGTTTCAACAAGTACAGCAAGGGCTTTGCATGGAGCCGGTTCACCTGCTGATCAGCACAACCATGCGAATATGGACTTCTGGAGATCAGAATGCAACTTTTACACCAGTGGCTGTCCTCCCCACAAAAATGTAATTAAGACAGGTAAATTCTTAATACCAGTTTTACACAGAGACGCAAGAGGAATTCAGATCTTGCCTTATTCCAGTTCCATATGCTTCTACAAGAGGGTGGGGATCTGGCTAAGGACTTTGATTTTCTGATTGGAAGGCAATCTCCAGTGAAGTGCTCCTCTGTCTCTTCCTGCCCACAGTTACCTCCACCCTGCCTGCAGAGAGAAAAAGCTGAGAAACAAAAGCCCTATATCCATTGCCTTAATGCAATTACTAAGCAACAGGTTCATGATCCGAGAGGAGCCATCTGCCAGGGAAGAAAGACAGAGGGTGAGTGAACAAGGCAGGTACAGAATGAGACCAGCCAAAACTCCATCAGAAAGTAATGTTTACAACTGAACAGAGCTGCACAGGCAGAGGAAGTGAAATAGAGAAGGCAGAATCCTTTTCTGGCCTGGTCATTAACTAATCCAAGTCTTGAAATATGCCTTTTGCCTGTCTTTGAGAGACTAAGGTGCTGTGTGCCTCTGTGCCACGTAGCTCACAGCCATCAGAGAGGTCCAGGTTGGAGGCCCCTTTTGCAGCACTCTAGCAGGGGGGAGCCAGGGCACCCCAGCTCTCCCACCCGAGCTCTGGGCAGCAGCCACAAAGCCAGGCCCTCCCCTTCTGGATGGCAGACCCATAGGTGTCCATTCAAGTTGCTGTGTTTATTCAAAGCCCCAGATGCAATCTGTATTTCTAACGTGGGAGAGTAGCGACTTTCATAGCCATTTAAAACAGGAAATTCTTCTTTGGCATATTTCCTGGTAGTTTTTTTTAAATTTGGGTGGGTTTGTAATGTTGCTGCTTACCTGAGGGGACACGAACCGCTAGCAGGGCATTCCAGCCCTGGGAAGGTATTTCCAACCCCTAGTTAGCAGCTAGGAGTATAGGGAGCCTGGAGTAATGCCGTGTCTCCAGGCAGCTGAGTTGCTGTGCAGGGCTGCAGGCTGCCTACAGAGAGAGAGTGAACTGGAAATGTAGATTTTGTTGTTGTTTTCTTTCGTTCAACTGCTTTCATGCAGCTGCTCTATAGCACAATCAGATCTCCTTCAGTGCTTTCTGGCTGAGTGGCTACAAGCCCTACCCTGGAGCCCAGGACAGGCAACAGCTTTTTTTTTTTTTTTTTTTTTTACACCCTTCTCATTTGGGGAAGTTTGAGAGCAGGATAGTCAGCCTGATACAATCTCCTGGCTACTTGGGATGGATCACGTTCAGTAAGACAATTCAGATAGTCCCAGATATCAGAAAGCTAGAATGAATGCAAACAAATGAAATTGCTGCACACAGATTTGTCACTAAGCAAACACTGTGATTTAAGATTATAAAATGGGAAAGAAGAGAACGTGGAGTGGAAAAAGTACTTCAAACGTTGATCCTACAGAGAACTTTACACTAATTACTTTTGAGAAACGCTGAGAATGAAAGGCTGCATCAATATGCTAACATTACTCATAGCAAAATGTGGGTTTAGACAGCCACACCATTCATCTTCCGCCTGATCTCTCTGCATCTTGCAGACATCCAGCAGACAGATTAGAGCAAGGCTAACACGTCTGGGTTTAATTGGACATGCACTCTTCTGCCCACAGATTTTGTCTGGAAGGAAGGGAGAATCTGAGGACTTTCTTCACCTTTATGTGGGATTTCTGGGAGTCCAACGGCCCAGCTGGAAGTACTATGTGGTAGCAACCCCAGGTTACTTGATGTCCAGAAACCCCAGACATTTCCACAGCATCTGCCCAGATCAGCTGCAAAGAGCCTCTAAGTGAGTCCAATGCTTACCCAAAGTGTCAGAGGGGCTTGTGGTGCATATTGGAGTCAGCTGTGAAGCCATGGCAGAGTAAATTCAACATTTCCCAAAGCACTGGATTTGTAGTGCATGGGCAGACCATCTGTGCAATGCACAGACGATCTTCTGGCACTGCCTTGTTAACATTTCTTCTTGACAATGCCTTTGCCAGGGTTCTGCAGAAAGAAGAATGGCAGCTCTGGACTAAGACAAGGAGTCTGATGAAAAAGATCTGATATGAACCCTGACCACTATTTTTGTTGTAATTAGCAATAAATTTCTGAAATTGCCTCCTAACAATGCTAATAGACATGGACCCAGAAGTGCTAGGAGCTCCAGCCTAGAGATCCCCTGCTGGCACCATGCAAGCGAGCTGTAGGTATGAAGGCTGCAAAAAATATCCTTCTGGGAATCTGTTTGGGAGGGGTAGGGGATGTTCAGCTGATGGATAGGATCAGAAAGAAAAGGTTACTAAGTTTTACTTTTGTTAGAAAGCAAACTACAGTAGAATCTGATTTTTGGTGGACATAAGGGTGAAAAGGAAGATGCAACTAAACCTTTCTAGCCCCTTTCTTGCTTCTGAAATGACTCAAAAAAACTATTTAGAGAGAGAAGAAACTGCAGTACTTTTAATCATCACCAGCAGGTCTTTAACCTCACAGGAAACAGAAAAGGAAGGACAGATTGTAAAATATCCAGACAGACTAAAGGTCATTATTCTTTCCCTTGGGATGAAACATTGCATCTCGCCTTAAGGACAAATATGCATCTAATATATACACGCTGTCACACAGAACATCCACATCTCTTCACTGTCACTTGATAGTGGCATACCAAGTTTACATTTGAAAATAGAGATAGGCATGGCAGCAGTGAGCAAGCGAGCAAGCAACATGATAGACAAAGAAAAAACCCAAGACACTTCCCCACAGTGACAGAAGGATTAACCCAAGTCAGACGTATTTAGTTGCTGCATAGTTAAAATGATGTACATTACATCAAAAGGTTATTCTTGTGGAGCTTGAGTTGGGAGGTAGGAATTTGGTCTGATGAAGCAGTCCAGAGCTTCCTAGAGCCCACCAGCTCTTCCCGTCATGGATTTTGGGCAGCTCACAAAGTCTGTGGGACACACAACAGCACAGAGCTAACCAGGCTGGCTGGGATAGTAACAGGAGGCTGAGGGGCAAAAAAACATGTGCCGCCCCTGCCACACATTTTCACGGGAGTAAAACACCATGGCTACAGGATGGCTGGACATTTTCCTGCCTGAACATGTTCCCAAATGCACAGATGCTTTCTTTAGGTTCTTGCAGTCAGTTGCTTAATTTTCCAGCATCTAGCCTAAGCCCTGCCAAGGGACACTGGCTGACAGTACAGCTGCAGAGCTACCACTGTTGATAATTCACACATTAAGATGGGACCTTTTTTCTTTTGAAAGCCTGAGGACCAATAAGGGCTGGGGGCACTCAGCACCATGTGCTTGTTCTTTCCAAGGGCTCCAGCACGACTTCACTGACCACTCCACACAGGGCTGTTGGGATCTGCTTGCCCTTCCCTAGCCACTCTGTCATTCAAGGAAGCTTAAGGGCTCACCATTTTCATAGCTAGGAGCACAGAAGAGGGAGATGTTAATCTCTAGCTTTTTGTGCCTCCAGAAGGATGGTGGAGATGGGCCTTCCAGCAATGCACCACTGCTGCTAATGAGAAAGCAGAGGGGGAGCTGTGGGCAGAAAGGGGGAGATTGAACACATGGATGGTTCTTGCTGCAACACTTCAGGACCTGCTGCTTACTTTTATGTGCTGGTAATCTTCTTAAACAACAGGAAAAGATAAATACTCTGTAAAGCTTCTCTTAAATGGGACGTTATCAACAAACTTACTCTTTGGTAATAACATTTAAGGGCAAATGATAAGAAATTATGATTTGGCACCATTAAATGATTGAAACCAGTCAAGGGTGCTGTGCTCCCTGTTGTGGGGCCAACTTTGACACCCTCCACACCACGTCCTGCCCAGAGGTGTAAGGGTAAGTGAACAGAAGCAGCTCACACCACACACACACACACAGAGAAATGATGAAACTCTTAGTTCCCAAGCCTGCTTAAAAAATGCTTGAAATGCTTGAGTCTTGCCTCAGCTTAACCACCCAACATATCAACATTTCAAAATATAAATTGTCAGTAATGTCCTTTTCCTTGTCTGAGGTTGGAATCTGCATGGTCTTTGCTGCTGCCGCGGACAAAGTGCCAGGACTCACCTGCACACTCAAAGAGAAGGGAACCACCTAGGAGAGGTGCTGAGAAAGGCTAATATGAGCAGCCAAGCACAGATAGATGCCTTGTCAGGGTGTGAATATCCCATACAGAGATGCTGCTCCCTCTGCCATCATGTCCCCCAGCTGTGAAGCTGCAGTCCTTTCCACATCCACCATCAGGGCAGCTGTGTCAGGCAGTTTGGAGACAGCTGTTCAGGTCAGCCCTAACATCTGGGGAGAATGGCAAAACCCCTCCAGCACCTCACCGTCACAAGGAGTAGAGGGCAACTGCCTCCTGTAGTTCCTCTCCTGCAGGGTTTACAGCTTTGTAGGTTCCTTTCCTACTGGCCGAGAGAGAGCTGAGCTGCTCACCAAGGGATTTCCAGGAGGCAGAGCCTGTGCATGGGCCAGGGTGGAAGTAGAGGGCCAGGAGAGTGGATAGAGGCTGAGGGGCTGCCGTTCTAGCAGGACTGAGGCACTGGGGTGGCTTAGCGCACCCTGCCCCACTGCACAGCCCCTGGGAGCCACAGGCTCAGGGGCTATGGGGATAGCGGTGCCACCAGCAGCAAGTGCCTGTCGCTTTTGAAGGCTGGTGCCACTGTCCCAGCCTTCCCCAAGGACTGGCACCGAAGTTGTTAACTCTCCCTTAGCGGAAAGCAAGATGGGGATTTCACATCTTGAGGTGGCAGGGCTTTCAGCAGCCACACCGCAGAGGGTGGGGGACACAAATCCCTTTAGAGAGAGCCTGAATTGTGGCAGCACTGAACAGCTTGAGCTGCAGAGGGGCCAGAGAAATCTCTCACTGCTCCACACCCTGTAAATCCTTTGCTAATTGCTTTATTGCCGTTATTTGTGAAGATAAAGGAAAAGGATTAATTAACTAAGAGAGAAAAGCACACATCTGCCTAGATGGGCTTCATTAATTGATATGGGAGGGGAAAAAAATCAATTAACAAATTCCTTTGCCTTCCTGATCAGTCTGGAAACAGAGCTATGGCACTTTTAGAGAGGGGGATTGTGCGTGGTAAAAACCAGCCCGGTTCCCCTGCCAGCTGCAGTTAATTCATTCAGCAGTTTGCAGTTTACACCACTCAACCTTGGTGGTGTAAAGGCTGTGCTTTACAGATATTTTGCAATTCTATGACAACAGACAGAAACATAACAATGTCAGTGAGGTGAAGCTTCTGGGCACCAGCTCTCTTTAATTTTGATGCTCCACTTTTAGCAGAGAGCTACTTGATTGTGGCAAAAAAAAAAAAAAAAAAAAAAAAACCTCTAAAAATAATTATTACATCATGGACACTGGTGTCCCCTAACATTGTAAGTCAGCACATGATTTTCTGCAACATATGACAAGGAGAGCAAAAGAAGCAGAATGGATAACACCGCATATTGCCTGTGTTCATATAATTCCTCTGTCTTCCTGAACCTTTATACAAATTCGGAGCTAGACCCCGACACAGGAATCTACCCAAGATTCCTTTCGTGTGCCATATTAGTTGAAGGAAATGAATGGTCCCCCGGGATAAGGCCTCAGAGGAAAGGAAATGTTTGATGAATGAGGTTAGAAAGGTCTCAGTGTAGCTGTGTCATGCCTCGGTAAGGGCTTCTCCAGACAAGAATAATAATGGTTTCCATTGCCTACACAAACAAGGGAGGATATTCAGCATCTGTGTTGCAATGTATAAAAACCAACCAACAACAACCATCAAAAACCCAACACACTCTATTTCTACAGTTTCATCTAAAGCAATTGGAGTAAACCAGATGTAATGCATTCAATTGTTTAAGCACTATAAATTACCACTTTGTGTTAAAAACACAGATGGGGGGGGAGTTGTAGCTATCAACTGGGAATTACACAATTTGAATCTGATGTCTTGGGCAGTGATTCTTAAGTTTTGCTGTCACTATCTCCTAGGGACAAAATTAGTGAATAAAGGAGAAAAAGAGGGCACAGACATTGAAACAGAGAGGGAAAACTGCAAAAGAGGGACAGAGCAAGCTAATAAATAAAACAAGAGCCTGAAGGGAAGAGCTGCTTTGTCAGAATATAAATATTTCTCTTCCCCTTTTATCTTTAATGTGGTGCGAGGAGCTTATTAAGGGGAAGTGCAGCTCTGTCCCTGGAGTCCATTCACATAACCATGTAGGGAGCTCAGTCCAACACAACCAGCACAGCCGCTCACACATAAACTCTTCTCTGCTGGAAACAAATGTAATGTACCAAGTAATAAAAGGGAAAGCAGGAATCCACAGTGGTCATTACAACTCTTATCTTCCTGGCCCTGGTGCTGCTTTACATTAATGGGCAGCAGTGCTGCCAGGGGCCCTGGACGGGGAGCTCTGCTCTCCCGGGTCTCAGCTGCAGCCCGGGCTGAACAAACCTTGTCCTCCTGGTGCTGCAATGGCTCTTTTGCAGGGAGAACCAACATGGCAGTTAATAACAAAGCCAAATTTTGGTTTGGGGTGAATAAATAGTGGGAGTGTGTGAAAGTGTGCATGAAGAGGGAAATGCTGCCCTGTAAAGACACCATGCTGTGCACTAAGTGCTGACGAAGAAGCCCTTCCTTTTAACCACGGCCCGGCACAGCCGTCTCCAGTAGCCAGGCTAGGCTTCGCCTTCCCCTGGTGTCACGCTGAGTCCCGTATGCAGAGTGGACAGTGAAGCATGAAGCAAAATTTTGGATTAATGGCTCCTCTCTCTCGGAGATCTGGTTTTCAATAATGACTTGGTTCCCCTTCCCAGCGCTGGCACCAGCACCTCTTTGCCAGCCCTTCAAGATGTTCGACCATATGGCTGCACAAAGCTGCACCATCAGTCAAAGCCTCCAAGTCAGGAAGGGGGACAGTTTCAAATTGCTGCCAGCAGATCCTTTCCCACTGTTTTCCTTGCCTGAGCTGTCACAGATACAGGTGTCAACCTAGCTCCTTTACTGCCTTGCTCTTTTCATCTACCCTTAAGGAAAAAAAAAAAAAAAAAAAAAAAGAAAAAAGAAGAAGAAAAAAGACAGAGAGAGCAAAAAAATAAGAGCTTTGCATTTCCTCTACTCAGGCCTTAAATTGGAAAAATGAAGGGAATTCATTGTTGGTGCTTGCTGATCTCTCCACCCCTACTGTTGCACCACTGTGGCCCGTTGAGCATGACAAAATGAGCTCCCCAGGCTTGATTATGCAAGCCACTAATTCCTCCTCCAGTCAAGGGGGTGCCTGGGCTCTCCGTGGCTATACAATTTGGGTTTACCCGGCTTTTGTTTTTCCTGCTGTTTATAGAGATAAACATTGGCATTTTTGCATTAAAAATGGACCTGATTTTACTTTTAACTGTATGCTCACGAGCAGGAAGGGACTGTCATGTACAGTCTTTTTTCAAGTATTTTTCAGAAAAAATGTTGGGATGATGTACATTCATGATGGTTCCACACGAGCTCCTATCCCAATTGTCATTTTTTTGTCATGTTTGAACAAGAGATGACTTCAAATATTACTACTAAATTGAATTTGCTTGTAAAAGTTTTCAAAAAACAATTCATTTTCAAAAGTTATTTTGATAAAAATGCAGTGAAAAAATATGTACCTTCAAATCAATACTTTTAAAGATGGACAAAAGCAATAACAAAGTTTTATACAACCCCCATGGAAGTTCTGGGATTTTTTTAGCTGGCCCTGTTAGGAAACAAGCCTGCAGACCCAAGGGAATTCATCTACCAAAATACCGCTTGTGTTGGCTCTCAGCAGCCTGACTGCATTTACAGATCACAAGCAGCTTCCCTGGGGTGGATCAGCACCTCTGAAGAAGCTCAGAAGCAGCCTGGGTCTCCTCCCCACCCATGGCCCTGGTGGTGTGCACGGAGAACCTGAGAGCATCTTAAAGGGAGAGTCAGTCTCACTTTAAAAAAAAAACAAAAATACAAGCAGCTTTAAGATACGCTTTTGAAGCAAATCTAATTTTTAGATCTTTGATGTTATAAGCGCAGCTGCCTTAGAAATACTTGGAAAACAGAGCCTTTCCCTGAAAAACTGTTGAGCAAATTTGGAAGCTGGTGAGTAGCTATTACTCAGCTGCTCAGGTTGCTTCAGAAAGCCAAAACTCACCATATCTGTGTAATATCTAGGAATCAACGCCTATAGACTTTACTCACAAAGAGCTGACCCTTGTGGTCAGGGAGCGTGTTGAGTCACAGACACAGATGAAAATCAGATGGCTGTAGCAGCTCCTATCCCTCGCCCTGCCCTGCTGCTCTCCTGCAAGTGGCTGCCCCTCACACAGGGATCTCTAGGACGAAAGTTAGGTTGTTCCAGGAACCTCCTTGGTTTGCAGCCCAGAGGAGGGAAGCAAGCCAATGACAAATTTGAACTGCTCTAGAACAGCTTTGAGCCCAGTGCAGATGTCCTTGCCCTGGAGACAGCGATCGCTGGTGCAGGGCAGGGAGGCCAGCGGGGGACAGCCACCACTTCAGCTGTCCCACTTTCCACAGGCTTTCAGGAGTCAACACCCTTCTCTACCACAACAAGAACCTGCATGAATAAGATCTTGCTGGGCAGAAAATGCCTTTACTGTTATGTCTAGGAAAGCACCAAGGATCATACTGCACTTAGATAGTAATAATGATAAGAATAAAAACACATTTCAGAGGCCTATTGCCTCCCTAGCCAGGAGCCACTGGCATGATGCTGATTTCACCCAGAGATGGGGCTCATTCAAATGCAGGTAAAACCAATTAAAAGCACCTCACAAATGCCCACAGATCACCAACCTTACCAAATGCTACCAACATTCATACACAGTTTCCAGAATTAGCAGTCCTCCACCGTCGCCAGTGCACCACGTAGGGCAGCTTCTAAAATGCTACTGGAGGACTTGTCTGCTTTGCCCAGAAAGTCATTGTTTTAACATTAGATCTCATTTTCCTACATTATCATCCACCACCCGCAACAGCCTTTATGAAAATAAGCCAGTAGGAGTTTGGCAAAGACACCAGCGTTAACGTCTCTACTTCTGCAGTTGGACTTTAATAGCTATCAGCAGCTGGAATTTCAGCTTTCACACCCCAGGCAAAACCCTGCACGTACAGCAGCACGGGGCTGGCAGGCAGGGTCTAACAGAGGAATGCCACTTATTGCGTTCCCAGCATCACTTCCTACACCACAGCTCTTGCCGTGATGCTCACTCCTCGCCACTGGCGAGACCAGCCTCTGCCCAGCTTGCACAACTCCCCTGAGCACAGGCGGAAACAGCACTGCGGTGCAAGCGTGCACCACGGCCGCACCAAGCCCATGCCTGCTTGCTCACATCAGAAAGAACACAGGAACCTGCCAACGTTTTTGATTTCCTTCAAAATCGGATTTTTTTTTCCTAGGAGTAACTTCTGCTCCAGGCAAAACCCTCAAACCTGTTCGTAAACAATCTTGAGTAGCACAAGCTTTGAACACTTTAGAGTCCTACAATATTTATGTTTTCAGAGATATTTTGTATATTTGTAACTTTAAAACACTGTTGCTTTTTAAAACTGATACTCCATTACACTGTAGTATGGATCCCTGCCTATTGAAAAATGCAGCATAAATACAAGCAAGTTCAGCATTAAAACCACTACGTTATTATCATGTAGCAGCTGACCAAATTACGGCTTTATGGCTAGCTATCAGGTCAATAAGTTATAATCATCAAAAGAAAATCATCTCACCGCAACAACACAGTTAAACAAAAGCCCTACAGCAAATTGCAGCCAGTTGCACTTGTGTGAGCAAAGCAATGAGAAATAGAGAATTAAAATTTGAACTTGGGTGCTGTACATTTCTCCTTGAGGTGCTGAGAGTTTTCAGGTATCTCTAAACTCAAAGGGATGATCTGTGGGAGCAATGAGAGCAGGACCTGCTATTTTTAGAAGTCAGGAGTGAAACAATTTACCACATCAAGCACATAAGAATTTGGCAGCAAATTAGGATTGGAGACCTCTAAGTAACTTCCCCAGACTGAGCATGTGGATTACAAAATATCGTAACCATGTCTTAAGTCATGGACATTTCCTCAGCATTTTAAATAACTAACAAAAAAAAAAAAGAGCATAATTGCGGGGAAAAAAATAAATACAAATATACACACAGTAACAAAAAAAAGCTGCATCTCCATTGTTCTGAAGTCTAGCAAAGAAAATAAATTGTAACTGTGGTCCAGGCAAACGTAAGGGCTGCAAATGCCATGTGGTCTTAGACTGAATTCAGAGCAGAATTACAGACGTTACTTTGAATTTCCCAGCTTTGGTAGGTGCAAACCAGACATATAATGTTATTTCTTTTTAGCCCATATGAGAAAATGCTACATGCAGCTGAAATCTATTTCAGACAGCCGTGTTTCTTTAGCAAAATGGGATTTCTCTGATGCTTTGCTTTGCTCCATATGCTTCTAATTATTGCTCAATTCAAACAGCTATTTCTGCATTGACTTGCAGGAATCTCAGAAGGCACCTTCTACGTAGGCAAGAAGCATAACCCATAAATAATTTCAAAAAGTATTAAAGAGGGGAAGCTTCATAGCTTTTCATTCCAATCTGACTATGTGGTATTTAAATAAACCTCTGTGGCTTTCCAGTAACATAGTAGGAACTCCCAGGTGGCAAGGCTGGGGGAAGAGAGGGAGGAGAGCACTAAACATACTAATGAACATGTAATTAAGAAAATGGGCCCTCATTCCCTTCAGAGACTCCATGAGGAGGGACTGAAGTGCTGCTTTCTGGTTCCCCTCCCTCCACAGAAGGAAATCAGCTTAATGTCTCCAGCGCCATTCAGAGTACCGTTGGTCCCAGCTCCGGGAGAACCCAGTCAATGAAGGCTGACAGCGAGGTAGGAATCATCATCATGGCCCCAGTTTCTCAGGAGAGCTGCCTGCAGGCATTGGCCTTAGCCCTCTGCCCCTTTTCCTTAACAGCACTGCTTCATCAAAATGCACTCTGGGTCACTGCTGCACGGGGCTCTTGTGGAAAGGGAAATTCTCTGCACAGCAGCATTGCCCATCTCCAAGGCCTGCAGGGATGCAGCAGGCAGTAGCCCTGCACAGCAAACTTTCATGTGGCCTCAAAGCAGGGAACCACCTTGGCAAGTGGGTCTCCAGGGCATGATTGGGACCAAAGGAAGAAACAATTCTCTTTAAGAGTTTAATTGTAATTGTGGATGACAAGGGTTAATTTGGGCAAGCCCATCAGGAAGAGGGAAAATAAAAGCAATTAAAATGTTTGTTTCTCTTTCCAATGCAATTTTGTAAGTGGAGTGGCTAAGGAAATTTTACCCTAAACATAGGATGGTAGCAGTGATTGGTAACTTAAGCATTCAAGGGAGGAGGAGAGAGGATTTTGTAAACAGAGTCTTAGGAATTCCTCAGCCTCTTTAACATCTGGCAAGTTCTGTATTGAATAACAGCTCTTCTTCCCTTGTTTTCTAAGCTTTGGAAACAACATATTTCTGGAGGCTGCACTCATCTTTAGTGAGTCTTAATCAAGCAAAGATAAACCATTTGTTTAAACATCAGGCAGTGGCTTCTTGCCAATATGATTGTTAGATGGCAGAACCATGTCCCAAGAGAGGTGGCAATAGTCCCATTATTCAAGGCATTTAAAATTAGGCTAATTATACCACTAGCATATGTAATAGCAGAGGCTAAACGATATAATGGGTCTTTCCCATCTCTTATTTTGGGCTAAATCCAGTTCTTCTTCCTACATAAACAGAGTTTGAGGCTTTGATGAGTATCCTGCTCCGTTTCCATTGAAATAAGTGAAACCTTACCCATTAAGTCAAACAGGACAACTGCAAGCTTTCAGGCTGTGCATTAAAGAGAATTTAAGATACAACCTCAAATAGATGAGTCTACAGAAAGACAAAATTGAAACAAGGTTGGGCATAAATGACAAAAGACATAGCACAATGCATTTGACTACTGCATCCCTCACAATCAAAGGGTATCAACAGGACAGTGATCAGTGCAACCAATCACTATGTCCACACCAACCCTGGTGCTGGAAGCAAAACATACTTCAGTGTTCACAAATATTATGGCACCATCCACAATGAGATGGGAAATGTATGCACAAACTTGAGAAACTTGTCTATTTTTCATTAAATTGTTATATACCTCAGTCAGCCTTATGCTGTTAGAGCTGCATGCAGAAATGCTCCCAGATAAGAGACTGAAGTCACCTTAATGGCAGCTAGACAAAGGGAACAGCTATATAGAATTAGCTGACTGAAGAAAGGAGAGCTAGCTTTCTCTAGCTTTTCTGCAGACAGCTGGGCTTTGTAATTGTGCAGTTCCTTCAGGAAGGACCTAGAGATCAGGTGCTAGCACTTGGCTTTGGCCTCAGAAACTGAAGGGGGATTTACTGAAGGTGGAATCACACAGAAGGGACAAAATCATTCGGTTTTGGAGGAAAAGGGATGTCTGACGGAGAGTTCAGGCTAGGTCAAGGATCCATGGTGTGGAAGAGAGGTCTGGAGGAATATAGTTCTGGGAAGGGGAGTTTGAACCACAAAAAGACACTAGCCAAATTCCGGAAAAACATACCACAGGGGCAAAAACAAGCAGGGAAGGGTATATTTATTTTTGTTTAGATCTGTGATAGTTTTAAGGTTATAAAGCAAGGAGTAAATCTGCTAGAGACCTTTGCAGGCCTGTGAGTCATTTTCACAGGCACTGGGACAAGCTCAGGATAAGCTGGAGCACCCACGGGGCAGGCACTCCTGCAGCATCGGAGAGAAGGTGGCCCTCTCAGGGAGCCTGGGGCAGCTCTGTCCCAAGCGGTTCTGCATGCAGTGCTGCCCAGGCTGACATGTCACATATCCCATGTATATTCCATGTATATGGAATTGGCTAAAATCAGCTACAGCAGTCTGGAAAGCGTCCAAGCACTGTTGCAAGACAGATGCATCTTTTAAGATTTAAAGGATCATAAAGTAAGTTTGCATGTGCCTATGCTACACCCAGATTCTCAGAGCAGGATCTTCCCCACTGATGGAAAGAGGACAGCACACATGAATGTCATCTTTTCTGACTGTCCTTTCCTTCTTCATATTGAGATATTCCTGCACCCAGGCAGAATGATGACAGGACCTGGCTGATAACACTGCTGCCAGCAGAGAATTTGTCTTGTTAAAAAAAGCACCTTGCTTAAAAAAGTGAATAGGGAGGGATTGCCTGTATTTTATACCAAAGGGCCTCTGCAACCCTAAAATTGTGAGAAACCAGATTAAATTCACTTTAAAGAAACAGGGGAATTCAAAGTGTCATGCAAGGGTTAAAATGTAACTGATGTCATCACCGAACTGCTGAGTGGGGATGAGCAGATCAGCTTCAGGTTTTGTTTTCTTATTCATGGATCTGGGAAATGAAAGCACTATTCAACCTGATAGCGCATCTTTGTGAATGTTTCCTAATGTTTTCTCCAATTTGATCACAAATGTGGAAGGCAGTGGAGCTTCCTTGTGTCCTTTGGGATACTACTTCATAAGCTAATAATTATCTTACAAATCCATGATGCATCCATCTTTTACCTCTCTCACTGTGGGAAACCACAAGCCCTCCAGCAGTATCCCCTTCCTTTTGTCACCTGTGCCATCCCCATATGCTCTTTTCAATCAGTTTCTTATGTCTCCAGTCTAATCTCAAATTAAGGCTCCATGGTGGGGGGCGGGGGCTTGCCTTCCCCCCTTCCTCCCTGCCAAATACCAGGCTCTCTTACCCCATTACAGAAAGACGAGATTTCTTTGGTGAGTTCAGACAAGATTTCTTTGGTGAGCTCAGACAAGATGCAATTCAGAGTAATCTATCAGACTGATAGAAATGCAAGCAGATGTAATACTGTGAATTTATTTTATTTCTAATTATGCAAATCATTATGTAAAATAGGTAAATGCATCATTTTTCCCCCAGGCTCCTGGCATTTCCCCACTAAGCTTTAGGGAGTGCAAATTTTGATGTTCCTAGCTCAACAGCCTGCCTGATCATGTAAGACTATATGTAAGTATGCTTCAAAATGTTGAGATTAAAAGTGTCATGGAAGTTATTTACTAAATATAACTGGGACAAATCTCATTACTCAGGCGGTTGCGTCGAGGGCATCGGCAGTGCTGGTTAGCATAGCAGGACAGCCAGTGAGGCCCTGCAAGTTTTTGGGAGCGGGTGGAAGGAGAAGGGGGAAGGATGGTCTTTGTTCTTCTGAGGGCAAGGAGGACTGGAAGCCTTGCAACAGGTAATCTGAAAATGTTACCCTCAGGCACCCAAAATAAGTGGTGGGGTGGGGAGGGGGTGTTTTGTTTTGATTTCCCTCCCCCCATGAGAAGAGTTTTCTATCAGATGGGATAGGAAACAAGAAAAATTATATTGGCACCATTTAAGGAGGCTTTAAAACAGCAGGAAAAGACACCAGGTAGGGATGGTACTCCTCACTCTGACTTAGCTTGGAAGTTGAACTGGATTTATTTTTAAATGTGTAAAAAGACAGAAAATTGTTTGTTCCTAACAAGTCCTCCCTATGCACAGTAGTCTAGTCAGACAGCTCCAGAGTTGGTACCAGTACCTGAGACTATAAATTTATTCTGCTATCTTGGACTTGCCAGGACTTTGCTTGTGAAGGTTTGTTACCAACAGACCATGCGGCATACTCAGAACGCTAGTCGTTAGAAGATTTTTTGAGAAAACCTTTTGAACTGCTATGTGGTTGCAATAGACAATTTCTCAGATGCTATAAAGTCTTGCACAGCACATTTGTTCTGGGTGGCTGATAACCTGGCTAATGGTGGCTGCCTGTGCTTACATGCTGATGAGAATCCCTCCTGTTGTGAGGAAATTTAAGTAATTTTGCAGGCTAACACTTGTGAATTTAGGTTGAGGTAGAAACAAGAGATGAGCATAAGTTTGATGCCTTTTGAAACGGGGCTGATGTTCTGGAAGCTTTGGGGTAACCTGAGTTCCAGAATCCTGGATTTTGCTGTTGCTTTTCTTCTTATTTTCTTTTTTTTTTTTAATATTTTATTTTTTGATTTATTGTGCCCTGAAAGATGTCAGGATGTCCTAGACTGACTTAGCAGCCCAGGATTTTCTTAGGCCACAACCTGCTGTTTTGAGACCACCATTGCCTCTCTCGGTGATTGTTCCCCATCTCCCAGTGGGTCTAAATAGGAAAGAAAAAAAACAACAACTGGAATTTGGTAACAGCCAAAGAGATTTTCTTCGTTCATCTTAGTAAATCCTGTTGCACATTCCTGCCATCTGGGATGGCCTAGCAGCATCATTCCATGTTGTAGGTTTACTCCCTTCTTATCTCCCTAAGAAATAAATTAGGATACAGCTTTCCTTCCTTCTTCCTTTCTGCATACTCTTCAACTCCTTTTTCTGTTGCTTCACTCTGAATCTACATTATGTTCAACATAAGCGTAATAGAGTCACACAGCTTTTATAGCACGTACCAGAGCCCCCAGCCATCTTTTCATTTTTACTGTGGTTCGAAGGAATGACTAACAAATGGGACCAGCAGAAAACAGGGGGAACCACTGATGCCATCTGCCCTGCCTTGTAAATAAATATCTAGTTAAAGTCTTGCTATTTGATTTCGCATTCCTTACTCTGAATAGTTTCTGTCACTGTCTCCCTATTGCTGAACAATAGTTTATTGCAATACCATTTTACTAGCTCTGAACTTACCTCTTGACATACAGAAATTGGAATGAGTGACGCATGGGGCAGAAAGTCTGCAGTTGCTTTACTTTCTCTGCATTGTCATTGCCTGCCAGTGAAACATCTCCTTTCATCCAATGTTTTCCATAGTGAATATCACAAAATGCTTTGCAGATGAAGTCAGTCATATAAGCCAAAGAAAAAAACAGAGGCTTTAAGGTGATTATTACACATAGGTGACTCAACAGCTCATGGAGTGTTACAGAAAGATGGGATGGGGGAAAAAAAAAACAACAACTGGAAAGAATAATCTTTCTGAATGTTACTAGCAGCCAAAGAACAAACAATAGAGTAGACAAGTTAATGTAAGTTTGTATAATGGGAGATCATGTAAGTGAAGAATTTCACAAAAACCTGCTTAGTCACTAGATACAGAAAAGCAAGGATTTCAGATAATAAGCCTTAACAAACTGAAAACCTGAAGTTCCTCTAAGGTACTCTCAAACACTTAGAGAATGAAGAAAAGACTTCTTTCTTTTCCAGAAGCAACTGTTGCAGCCATCAGTAGCTAGTCCTGCCCGTGCATATTTTGGAGAGTATTATTTTTAAGAACACATCTACTTTTAGAGGAGCAAATTCATTTTAGTAAGTCTGTTTATAACTGTCAACTTCTCTTAACAAATGTAACAAAAGCCGCAGTTTTGTGGTCTTACTGGCATGAGGACACATTGTTCAAGAGCAGGAGAGGATACGGGAAACATTTGTCTAACAATTGCTGCTGCAGTTCCCTGAGCCAAACCCTGCTCTCTTGAACTGCCCTGGAGGATGGTACAGATTGGTCTATTTGCTTAGTCACTAATAGGAGCGCAATCCTGAGTAAAGGAGTAGAAGTAAGGATTTGAATAGTACAGTTCAGAGAACCTCTGTTCTCAAAGGGAGGGATGGGGTAGGCTGAACAATACCTGGCCCCAGCCTGTCTTTGACCACAGGCTCTCATAGGCTAGTGTAAAGGAAAAGCAGGCACTGTTGCAGGGCTTTTGTCGAGCAGTCTTTCTGTGCAGCCGAGGACAAGGTCTGCCCGCACATTCCAGAGGCTGGATGGTTCTAGCAACCTGTGTTTCAGCAGTGCACCTCAAAACACAGCTGGGCTGCAAACCCCACACTTCTGTCCTTAGCAAATGTACGTTGCTGTAGTTTGAGATCTGTTCAGCATCCCCTGGCAGTCCTGTAACAGCCCTCTCTTGACCTAGGCCATTTTCTCTCTTGCAGGCAGGCTGGGCGCTTCTACAGAGGAGCTGCTGCTTTTTTACAGCCTTTTTGAGAGTCTTAAGGGGTTGCAGCAGTGCAGATTTAAAATTTCTCCTTTTTGCTTATGTAACATTGGACGTTTCAAAAAAAGCTGCCACCCCCCAGCTGAAGGTTAGATCTGCATGAATAAAACGTTTATTCTGCCAGCAAAACGCAACGGTCAGGCCGCTGCGATAACAAATCAAATCCCCCACACTCGGGGAGGCGATGGCGCACAGACACGAACATCTCGACAACGCAATCAGCTCCTTCTGTGAATGTACCCGGGCACCGCTTTTTTTTTTTTTTTGTCTAACTTTTTTTAAATTCTTTTTTAATAACTCCGGGCACAGGCAGCTGGTTGCATTTTCAAAGCCCGCTCAGAAAGCAGCCAGTTAATTTTAGTTTGCTCGGGCCACCCTGAGCG
>NW_010141034.1:0-291 GCF_000699245.1 Pterocles gutturalis
CGCCGGGGCTGGGGCCACCCCCCACCTGGGCCAGCCCACGGCAGGCAGAAACAGGGCTCTGTGCTCCCCCGTGAAAGCCCCGGCTGTTCCCGAGCTGCGGGAGGAAGTTCCCATCACTCAGAATAAGTCTTTATGCTTTGATCTGCTCTCTCCTGCGCCGGCAGCATCGCTTCTAGCCCCCAACACCCTCTGGAAAGATGGTGTGGCTGTTTACTCGGGATCTAGAGAGCGTCTTCCCCAGGATCTCCACAGGCATTCATCAGCCTGTGAAGGAAATTATTATGAAAGGAT